>NW_019739948.1:211789-213379 GCF_002891405.2 Cryptotermes secundus
ATCATCATCATCATCATCATCATCATCATCATCATCATCATCTCGGGTTCGCGTTTCTGGCACAATCTCGCTGCCTTTTCTTGTAACGTCCGGGGTGCCGCAAGGCTCTGTTCTGGGGCCTTTTCTTTTCAACGTATTGTAGCGCGTTTTGTGTGTGTCACGCTACAAATAAGTTTACGCCGTGTTTGATATAGCGAATTTATTCCGCTCGCTCACCTTACACACTTTACAATCATTAGCTCTTGCAGTGTTACAATCACTGCTTACACAATATCTCGGCAATATTGGACTGTCTTCTCTGGCGGTTTCTAGCAGATTGACTGTGCGAATGCATTCAACCCCGTTTTATAACCTCGGTCGTTGCTATGCAACGAACCCTCTGTTATACCCGTGGAGACTCCTGTTAGAACTACAATAGAGCGATTGTTGTTTCCTATGCAACGGTCTGTTCTAGCGTTTCCATAGAAGTGAGTCTTCTGGATTCCCAACACGTTAACAGTATTTATAAATGACCTATGCGACTCCGTTAACTACTGTAAATTTCTAATTTTTGCCGATGATCTAAAAATTCTCCGCATTATTAACTCTCCACATGATTGCCTCTTACTTCAATCTGACATTAATTCCGTAAGTGACTGGTGCACTGCTAACTCCATGAAACTTAATATTGCTAAAACGCGTGTTGTATCATACACAAGAAAAACAAATTTTCTGAACCACGAGTATCAGCTTTGTCATGCTATCATTACACGCACCAGTAGTATTAAGGACCTGGGTGTTTTCTTTGATTCAAAGATACATTTTCACACACATGTTAATTACATATTTTCTGAATGCATAAAGCTTTTAGGCCTTATTCGCTCCATTACCTACAGGTTTTCCTCCATGGAGAGTCTGTATGTACTATATTTTACTTTAGTCAGGTCCAAGTTGGAATATGCCTCAGTAGTTTGGAACTCCATCACCTCGACTGATGCCAATAAGCTTGAGCTCATCCAGCAGAAGTTTGCGTCCGTCTTTTCCCTCATATTTCATATAATTATACTGATGCTTTAGAGAAATTAAGTCCGTCATCTTTACATACACGGAGATATCACCTGATGCACTTTTTCTTGTTCAGGTCTTTCCCTGCGCTTCTCTTTTGGAAAATATTAGCCTTCGTGTTCCTCCCAGCAATCTTAGAGACTTCTCATTGTTTGGTGTTGTCCCTCTAATAAACACTGTCCTTCTGCTCGGTGCGCCTATGCTGCCAACGCGGTGGGTAAAGATCTCGACATATTTGCAATCGGAACAGTTTCTGTCAATGACACTGAATCTAAGATTGTTAATAATATTTGTTAATGATACTCTTAATATTACTTGTGTATATGTGGTCTCATTTTATTGTTCTTTCCTGTTAACGATAACTTAAATTTTTCTTGATATTATTATTAATCTATTGTCATTATGTATGTTCAGCTTGTACACTACGTTAGTTAGGTCTAAGCTTGAATATGCGTCCGTAAGTCTGGAATTCGATTACGTCAACTGATGCCAACAGCTGGAACGCATCCAGCAGAGGTTTGCGGCCCTTTGTGTTAAACGTTTCTT
>NW_019739948.1:214146-224352 GCF_002891405.2 Cryptotermes secundus
TTATTATTATTATTATTATTATTATTATTATTATTATTATTATTATGTGCCCTGTGCTCTGTCTGTAATTGGCCTTGCAGCTGTTGACTCGGCATATAAATAGTAAAGAATTGAACTGAATTACTATTTCATACATAAGAGCATAATTATATTTGTTCAATGGCTCTTCCAGCCCTTCAATGCCCAGGCCTCTTACTCAGCTCCGTAAGCTTTTTTTACACAGTCGGTATGACTCCTTGGATGGGGGATCATCCCGTCGCAAGGCCGCTATCTACACACAGAACAACACAAACACAGAATAAACGCAAACAGACATCCATCCCTTGAGTGGGATTCGAACCCACGATACCAGAGTCCAAGCGAGCGAAGATAGTTCATGTCTTAGAATGCGCGGTCACGGTGACCGACGTATAATTAATTGGAAATAAACATGAGTTTAGTTTACAGGAACAAGTCGCTGCTTGAAGATAAACCTTTGGAAACTGATATGTGAATTTGTAAAAGTAAACGCTCACATCCGTCCATTGAGTGACAAAGACTTCGAGAAATGAATAATCGAATGTTATAATCAAACCAAACGGTATTGAGGGGCATAAGATATTTCCAAATTGATTCTGTATATAATATGCTTCATATAGTAAATAGGATATCTGGACTGTAGAATTTCGTGATTTTCCTCAGTCTTCTGATCCGAATGCCGACGCAGTAACTCCAAAATGTCCGTGCCCGTCTCCTTCACAATTCCTGACTCTCTTCCCTTGAAATATGCAGTGAAAAGAGGGTGTTTATATAACTTAAACGTTAATCGAAAGTGTCAGTGTAGCGAGAGGTTGCCCATTTGTTGTGTTACGGCTGTGGAAAGTGCGGTTCGTGTCCCTCTCAACTGCAGCCACATGCATATCTCTTTAGACAAATAAGCTAACATATCTGGGTCAGCTATGGAGCTGTATGTAGCAGTAAGCGAGCGAATGCAACGTGACTGTGCAGGAGATGATGTAAGACGCAGGAAACAGGAGCATATCGCCCACAGTCAGCACAAGGGAGACTGCCCCCTGCCAGTAGCGTCATTTGTTTTGGCTGACAACGCTATCAGTGTCAGTAAATCTGTATGGATTGCACTTACGTGTTACTGTTGCCTGTAAATTGTTAATACATTCTCTTATAATATTTGCGTAGGAAAACTGCAAATACGTTTCCTTAGAGTAATTTGTAAGGATATCTAAATACATTCACTTAGATTACTTTCAAGGGAAAGCTGAAAATATATTTGCTCAGAATTCTTTGTTAGGAAAACGGGGAATTTATTCGAGTCCAGTCGTTTTTAAGTAAAACATGTGAACAGATTCACGTCGTAGAGTCCGACAAGGAAAATTATCAGTACATTTGTGTGAATTACTTGGGGGAAAAAACTGTGAAATAGATTCATATGGAATTCTTGCTCTGGAGGGGATGTTTGAAGAAAAACGCTGGGGAATATGCTAAAACTCTATCATTAATAATTCCACTTAAACTCCTGTTACTAATTACTGGCCTGAATATATTTTCACACCTACTTTCTACTTAAATTTCCTATAAAAATTATTCGGATAATTAGATCAGTGAGGATGAGATGAGCATGATACTTAGCACGCATGTGGAATATTAAACTACGTACAAATTTACGGTCGGAGAATTAGAACGAATGTGTCACGTGAGAAGAGAAAGTGGGTCTGAAGACGAGGACCGGGAGCGTGGAGTTTAGAATAGGGCTCAATGAAGATACCGCGTGACCAGGGTGATGATAAACCTTCGGGTTGCATAAAAACAGGGACAATTTGTGGACTTTTTAAAAGGAAAATTACGCACCAAGGAGCTAAATTACAGTTCCAGCGAAGTCCCCTGATTAGTAAGGGAAACCCAATCGGTCAGTAGGCCATGCCAGACACGAAAGTGAAGTCGTTAGGGAGAAGACGTGTGACAGCTTCCATATGCGCCCCATACATTATTAGTAATTAGCTGACGTATTGAGATACTTAATTATATGTTTGACGCTATCGATCGAGAAGTATAGAAGATTTTAGTCATTTGCACTGGCGTGCAATAGCGGCACTGTTTTCACGTCTGTCCTATTTCGTCGGAACTTCTGAAAGTCTTGTGAAGTTTACATGTGCCACGTGCAGTTGTACTAAGTGCAGAAGTCAGAGTGCATAGAAACAGAATTGGTTCTTTGAGCTATGGAAAATATGTCATGAAGTGACGGTAAGTTATTTTGAGGTACAGCGACGAATTTTTCATTTCCAAATTTATTTAACGACACTCAGTCAAGGTCTGATATTATGTATCATCGAATGAGACTCATTCATTCATCAATGGCTCTACAGCTCTTTGTTGGGCCCTGTGCTCTTCTTCAATTCGTAATCATTTTACAGTCGTTAGGACTCTTTGAACGAGTGATCAGCCTGTCGCAAGGCCGTTACCTAAACACAGGACAACACAAACACAGAGAAAAACGCATACACAGACATCCATTCTATGAGTGGGATTCGAACCCACTATCCCAGAGTTCCAGCGAGCGAAGACAGTTCATGCCTTAGACGGCGCGGCCACTCTGATCTGCTGCGTCGAATTAAATATTGCAGTAAATTATAAATACAAAATGTACACATATTATATTTTTGGACATTATCCATCGTCTTGTCTTTATCTAAAAACCGTCCTCTTTATTTCTCAAAACACAACGTTTCGGAAACTGGATTCTGTCTCCGTCTTCATGTAAAACCTATTCAGTTGAACTCAATCGACAGAGCTAGTCCCTATCTCCAGATCAGAATAACGTAACTAACCCAAAAGACATCTTGAAAAAGTGCAGTCGCCCAGCCCGTCAAAAGAAACTCTTGTCTTCATGAAACCCGAAGATCCATTAATGTATTCGCAGCAACCAGACACTTTAACTTATTCTCATTCATCTGAATTCAATCTACATCCTAATCCTATTAGTTTAGGGTCCATCCTAATAAAGTTATTATTGTCCCACCTACCGCAAGGTCTCCTATTTGACTCCTTCCTTGTAGGTCTTCAGACTAGATATCTATGCATTTCTCATTTTCTGCGTGTGTAGTGCATGAACCGGCTAGCTCATTCTGCTCATGCCAGTAATACAGAGCAATTGAAAATAAGCAAACACTTTCAGATATTGATAATACAATACTCACTCACTTCACAGCGACATCAGCCGGAAACGTATTTTCATTTCCGCCCGCTAGAGGCGCACATATTGTGAAAATGGCGTCTACACAGGAGAAATCGTTCTGGATGAATTTGTACACGAAGATTAATTCTGTTCCAAATATGCAGCGAGAGGTTTGTAAACGTTACCAGAAAAATCCAGTCAACGAAAGTCAAGTAAGTACAAGTAGTTTGAAACCAAGGGGTGCGTTTATAGCAGAAACAGTTATGATGGAGCCAGTAAAAAGTTGAGTATAGGATAAACGCGTGACGTGTTACTCGTGGGGCTCAAATTGGGTGCCTTTGAAGTACATATGAAACTTGATGAGAGTCTCTCAGTCTGCACTGTAGCCGGACCACTGACACCACCAGCTTTATTTGTAATTACGATTTCTTTTTTTGAGTAATTACGCATAGGATGTAGTAAGGAACATCCAAGGGTGACTTAGCCCGTTTCTTGATTTCAAGAATAGGGCCTGCTTCACTGCTACAAAGACCAGGGCGGAAGCACCCCGCAGAGTTTTCCTGGAAATTCAGTTCGAGAGTTGACCGGCGGGATCCTTTGGTAAAGTTACACTTGACAGGTTTTGAACCCCGTAAGTCAAAGGTGGGAAGGCCAGCAACCCACGCTACTGGTATAATTTTTCAAGCAGCTGTCAAAAACGACGTTAGGACTTTAAGGTCCAAAGTCCCAAACTAAAGCTAGGTGATTGGAGCAGTGAGAATTATGGTTAACTCCCTAAATTCGAATTGTTCCAATCAGCCGTAATTAGGATAGTAACTTGGAGGCGGAGTTGAAGCTGGGAAGATTTCTTGCTTCAATACAGAGTCAGTCTGCAAAAGCAGTCTCTGACCAACTCTCCAAATGTACAGCCGAAAAATTAGCATCACTGGCAGCTTGGTTCGAAAGTCAAAGTTAAAACAGAATTATGTTTAAGTGTGTTACGGGAACAATTTCTGAATAATTGCAAAATCAATTAGACGCAAAAATTAGTGTGAATCTTAATTTGGCTTAAAACTTCAAGTGAAAGTGTAATCACTTCTACGTGTTGTACTAAAAAGCAGTCGCTAAATAAGTAGCCAGGGATCTGGTCGCAAAAGTTCGAGTGTTTTCAAGTTTGTTTACGGGGTTAAGGACAAGTGCTGTTACCTGTATTTCAAAAAGTGCTCACTAAACAGTGTGTGGCAGTGCCTAGCTACAAACACTCTTATGTTTCCGACTGACACTTTCCGCTTCATCCCTTTTCCTGAGAAGTAAGCCTTTACAGTAAGCTTACTGGCGCCCAGCATCCAGGTAACCCATATCCCACAAACAATTATCCACAACAACAAAAAGGGAAGCAGAACTGGATAAGAAGGACACAGCAGCCACCTGCAAACTCAGAGTAACAACAGGTGAGAGGGAACAGCTAGAGGAGCAGCTGCAACCGGCAACCAAGGGGCCAAAAGGAAGGTAAAAGAGGAGATGGCACCAAAGTAAGGGCAGGACGGTTATAGCTTGTATTGACCGAATATTTGTGGCCAACTTAATTTCTATATTTTTTAAGTGCTCGCGCTTTTAATTATCTCATATTTGGTGATAATCTCTGTGAATTACTGACCTCACAATCAGGTAACACTGCGTGCCATTCAAGAGCGGTAGGCACATAGTTTGTTCTGATAGATGGCCTTAATCACCGGCCTCGATGCGTCATTCAGTAAGACAATTGATTGGTTCTGTTGTGGTTTACGATGCTGTCGGTATCCAGTGTCAAACTGTACGTTTGATGAACTGGAAAGGACTTGAAAGGGCGTGGTCGTGTGTTATTCGATGAGCTATCCTGGCACTTGCTTGGTAGGACTGAAAAAAATACGGAAATCTCAGTCAGAATAGCCGGTATCATGTCCGGATCACCCGAAAAACAAAAAATTCCGTGGTTTTATGCTGTATATGTATTATGCCAGAGTTGTATATGGGAATACCTGGTATAAACTGGGGTATATTAATATGTATATAGGGAACACCTAGTACGTAGTGAGCTGTTGTATAAGGTAACTGACACAATAGGGAATATTGCAAGGTGAGATGCTTAAAAATGAAGGACGGTGCACAATTAAAATAACTACTTTAAGTACATGCAATGAGAAAGAGACCATAATATGACGGAATATTAAAAGATTGTAAATCGACTTCTCACCCGTATTATCATACCAAAACGTACTTATTTTCAGCTAGAAGACAGTGACAATCGTACACTCTCCTGCCCCATAAATTTTGTCAAGTTCAATCAAAGTCCAGGAGGGACGCACGTACTGTAAGCAGGAGAATGTTCTGGAAGTTTTAGGCTGATGCAATGTATGACGTTATTAGAGACTTAAGGAGGAAGGAATATATACCCTCCCTTGGGCGTTACAAGACACTGTTTCGATCACCACAGTCTACGATCCGTGAGGACGGATTGTCTGATAGAGGAAGTCGGTGGCTGCCCAGGCGTAGGCAGTGTGTAAAACTGTTGTCTTAACTGTACATTTTCCTGTAAGCATTGCATTTTAATAGTTGTACACTAAACCACCTAGCTCTACCTCTGCTGTTACTTGAAGCTACCCCGTATTGACTCCCGAGGGAACCGCTCGCCCTAGCCAACCTGTCTTGCTACTGGGATACGATATCGAGTCCAGGTGCGGGATACAACATTTAGTACGCAAGTGAACTATACCGACCGAGCGACGGCCGCTTGTCGGCGAAGTTAGTGTCAAATTTAGCGGATAGAGGGTGTCACGTGGTCAGCGCAACGGATCCCCACGGCCATTAATTTCGGTTTTCTAGACCGGAGCCTCTACTTTTCCATTCAGGTAGCTTCTCAATTAACCTCAGGTGGCTGAGTGGACCCCGTTCCAAACCCACTACTTCTCAGAAAATCTGGTAGCGCCGGGAATCGAACCCGGGATGTCTGGATCTGTAGCCAGGAACTGTGACCACTAGACCACAGAGGTGGAATAGGATCACCCGAATACAAGCCCAAACCGTTATCGATACAGCACTCAGGTCTGTAGGAAAGGAATGTTGCGGAGAGGAGAGGAAAGCAGGAAGTACGAAAAGTTTATACAAGAAATTAATTATTTCCCGTTGAATTTTCAACATGCCTTTCCAACTGTTATCATAGATTTCAGATGATTTCAGATAATCACGGTTAGATGCATAGGTACAAGTTCTTGAAGTTATCGAGACGTGGTCTTTGAGGAGCAGAGGGAGGTAATCGCCTTGCTTAGTGACACAGCGTAACGCCCTGCAGTTGTATGCAGGCGGCAAGGCCACCGGATATTGTGATGCATTGTTCTCTCTAGTTTTCGCAGTCCCTCCTGAAAAAAGTATTTAAATATAGAGCACCATTTCCTTTTAGAAGCGTCCCATCCACAATCATACTCCCATCTCAACCGACACTTTAACTTATAAAAATAAAAAGGAGTCGCCAAATAACCCAGCAATCAATAAATCTGCGAAGCTGAAGACATACGAACTATGGACTTTTGGAACAGAAGCAGGAGAGACCAGTCACACCGACACGTTTTGTCCAGAGCATCGATCCACAGCCTAAAACTTCCTTTGGATATTATATTATATCTCAGCATCCTGGATGCTGGTATCCTTTGGATACCTGAAACTCACATCCATTCTCGGTAAATGCGTTATATAACCATCAGGACTTACTTTGTTATCTGCCCTCACTTTCTATGGTCCTTCGTCTTCCTTTCTCGCATTTGTAAGGACTGACGTTCTCGCGGCAGTGGGATATGAAGCAACAATGTAGGGTAGAATAATCTGAAAATGGAGGCAGCATATTCTGCCGAAACGCTGGTAAACGTCTGCCCGACTATCACAGCAGACAGAAGTGAGAAATAAAATTCTCACATACGTGTAGCTGTCCTCTGTGAGGAGTATATATTTCTCAATGTTCGCAGATTCGAAAACCTTCGAACCGAGAAAGATAATTCACTTTTTTACTCTGAAGACGGAGACAGCAAGTTCTTCCTAAACATCCCTGAACTTCTACTACACTAAATGGCATCACATCCCAGGAAATAAAAACCTTCACAATTCCTGCCTTAAGCGCCTCAAACCTCACACAGTTTCTTCTGCGTGCAAACAAGTCCACTCAAAGTACTTACTTACTCATGGAGCTAAGCACAATAGACCACTGTGGTCGCGGTGCAAGGGCCCAGAAGGCCCACCCTTCATACATTCATTCCTACTCATGGAGCTGAGCCCTTCTGAAGAAGCCGCCAATTCTGCAGCTACTCAAGAATTTCCCAGCATTTTATGGAACCCCAGAGTTCATTACCATGTTCACAATAGCCTTCCAATGGTCCCTATCATGAGCCAGATCAATCCAATCCATACCATCCCATCCTATGTCCCTAAGATCCATTTTAAAATTGTCCACCCACATATGCCTTGGTCTTCCCAGTGGTCTCTTTCCTTCTGGCTTTCCCACCAATATCCTATATGCCTTTCTCTTCTCCCCCATTCGTGCTACATGCCCTTCCCACCTCATCATCCTTGACTCGAGCGTTCTAATTATACTTGGAGAAGAGTACAAGTTATGAAGCTCCTCATTATGCAGTTTTCTCCAGCCTCCTGTCACTTCATCTCTCTTCGGTCGAAATGCTCTCAACACCCTGTTCTCAAACACCCTCAGTCTATGTTCCTCCCTTAATGTCAGAGACCAAGTTTCACACCCATACAGAACCACAGGCAAAATTATAGTTTTGTATATTCTTATTTTTATGTTTTTAGACAGCAGACGAGAAGACAAAAGTTTCTGGACTGAATGGTAGCAAGCATTACCCGACTTCAGTCGCCTCTTAATTTCCTCCTGAATCACGTTTCGATCTGTTATCGTTGTTCCCAAATATCTGAACTGTGCCACATTTTCAAAACATCTGTTTCCTATCTTCATATCATGATTTTGCCCTGCATTTTGGTGACGAGACAGCAACAAATACTTAGTTTTCTCTGTGCTTACTTCTAGACAAACCTCCTTACTTGTGTCAATTAAAGTTTGTCTGTTTCTCTTTATGGTTTCCCTGGATCTTCCTAATGGCATATTCTAAAGCAAAGTTGAAAAGCAGTGGCGATAAAGCATCTCCTTGTTTTAGACTCAAAGTACTCAAGCTAAAATCTTCGAATCCGGAAAGTCAAGCTGATCCTTCTGTCCTGAAGGTGGGGAGAACATGTTTCCAATGAAACGCTGATATAGTTCTTTCTGTCCCCATGTCTGCCTCTCAACAAGCGCACTCTATGTTTACACTGCAGTGGAAAGAGTGTAACGTGATGCTGTCGAGCTTAGCACTGTCTCGAGCGAACACAAACTCTCATAATATGACTACCTGCACACCCCGAAGTGCACAGCGCATTGTGAACACATCTTGCCTTCATTCCACATTAAACACCAATTCAGTCCCTATCACACTTACCTATATCTCTAAGATCCATTTTAATATTATACACACACATATGTTCTGGTCTTCCTAGTGGTCTCTTTCCTTCTGGCTTTATCACCAATAACCTATATGCATTCCTCTTCTCTTCATCTCAACCTCCTTGACTCGGTCATTCTTAGGTCCTTTATCCAAAGAATCCGTCCAGGTCCGAGGCCCTTTGTGATATTTCGCTTACTTTTTACAGTGAGGACTTGTTAGTCCCACGCCCAACCCCCCAAGATGGAGGACCATCCCTTGTCGGCTCCCCGCTGCTGGGTATTCAGTATGTTCGCAGCTGCCCTCCATCCGCGACCTGATGACGCGCCATGCCGTGGTGATAAGCCCTGGTATTTTACCAGCCATTAACAAATTCTGCACATCTGGAGCCTTCGTATTCATAACAGCGACGGGGAGTCGAACAAGCAAGTAGAAGTGATACTGTAGATGTCACAGTTCGTGCACATTTTCTGGCTTGAAACAAATGATTTTACCTTACAAGAACTCAGAATTATATGCAATCGTTAGAAATATTTAGAATCTACCTTCCTCAAAATTACTGCAAATTACAATCTCCTATTACAAAAGCCGACAGTTAAAGATTGAACGATGTATCCAAAAATTGTTGATATGTCAAAAGACGTCTCACTGTATTTAGAAACAACTCAATGGTCACTTTTACTCCGCAAAAGTATAATATTATCTGCTGTTTTGTACGGTTGTAAACAGCGCAGTGTATATTTCACTCAGTCCAAATCATTCAAAATTACGTATGGTAACTGTCATACAAAATGGAGCGAATCGGTTGGCACAGCAATAATTTATTAGACTTGTATTGGATAAGTACTTGGTTCGAATCCCGGCAGGAATGGCAGCCATCAGGATTCTTGGGAGAATATTTGTGAGGGAGGCAACTGCATAATGTACGCCTCGCTAAACTGTATTACGGTAATCAGATCGGGAGGACGTGGCAGCCGGTGTATGCAGAAAAAATGGACAGGAGTGAAAGTGCCTACAAAATTTTAGTCTGGAAATCTGAAGCGAAAATATGACTTAGAAATTACTTAGGTATGAATGCATGGATAATATTGAGGTGGATCTCGATGAAGTAGAATTGTGGGTGTATGAACAGAATTTAACTGCTCAGAAAAAGGTCGTGACCGGTTCTTGTGAACTTCATATGAACACTTCTACCGCGCAAAAGGCTGGGACGGAACCTACTTAGCAGATATGCGACTAAAAGGTAAAAGGTAAACTTGTTCCCGTGCTCAACTAATTAAACACTACGCTATGTACGTATCTGCATGTATTATTGACCTCGGTACTCTTTGGAGGCGAGTGGTCAGCTTCAGACCCCGGCCGCTACCCCAGAATCGGTCTGGACGACGTTGATAGGAGACAAATCCTGCCCATACCAGGAATCGAGCTACGAACCCTCGGCCGTCCAACCCGTAGCCAGTCGCTATACTGACTGAGCTATCCCGGCTCCTCACGACCAGCCCGTAGTCAGTCGCTATACTGACTGAGCTATCCCGGCTCCTCACG
>NW_019739948.1:226259-253582 GCF_002891405.2 Cryptotermes secundus
GTCCAGCCCGTAGCCAGTCACTATACTGACTGAGCTATCCCGGCTCCTCAAGTCCAGCCCGTAGCCAGTCACTATACTGACTGAGCTATCCCGGCTCCTCACGTCCAGCCCGTAGCCAGTCCCTACACTGTCTGCGCTATCCCGTCTCCTTACGTGCAGCCCGTAGCCAGTCGCTATGCCGACTGCGCTATCCCGGCTCCCCACGTCCAGCCGGTAGCCAGTCGCTATACTGACTGAGCTGTCCCGGCTCCTCACGTCCAGCCCGTAGCCAGTCGCTGTACTGACTGCACTAAACTGGATAGGCGACTATCAACTTCGAAATAAGGATTTTGGTTCAAGAAGATTCCGTTTCGAATTTTGGAAGCGCGTTAAATTCGAGGAGTAGGACACCCAATACCTGTAAGTCCGTTGAACATTATATTTGAACAACGTGAACAAGGCTGCTCGGGAAATCTGAGGGACAATTAGGCTGCATGAGAGACCCCAGCCAGGTTCTCACTGCAGGCATCGCAACGTGTACGGGGCGGAGAAGTAGGCCACGGCGGGGGAGTGGGGCGCAAGGTCGGCCATTGGACCACTTAAGATTAATGTTATTTCCCTTTCAATTGCAGTACCAGCATCAGAGCCGTAGACGTAAGGTTGTGTAGTGGCCTCGTATCTGCGTCAATGCGTGGACAGCGCACACGAGAAACGCGAACAGAACCTGCAAGTGATACGAATATTTGACCCCAATTTAACTGTATCTGGCAAAAGCGAATATATTAAACACATGCGTTTCTTGCCTTTTTATTAACCTCACATACTTCGATGAATTCAAATATGAATCCATTGTTTCTGAGATAGTGGTCTGTAGTCCACAAGTAACTATACCGACCGAGCGACCGCCGTTTGTCGGCGAAGTTAGTGCCAAATTTAGCGGACAGAGGGTGTCGCGTGGTCAGCGCAACGAATCCCCAAGGCCGTTAATTTCGGTTTTCTAGACCGGAGCCGCTATTTTCTTGAAATATCTTTTCAATTATCTTCACGAAGCTGAGTGCACCCCGTTCCAGACTCACTACTTCTTAGAAAATCTGGAAGCGCCGGGAATCGAACCCGGAACCTCTGGATCTGTAAGCAGTAACTCACTACTAGACCACAGAGGCAGTCGGAGATATTCAATAATGCAAATAAAACTATTATCATTGTATTTCGTATGAAAATTTATCCCAGAAAAATGGAGAGATGAAAAAGAACAAATAAAGAAAAGAAAAAAGAAAACTGAAATAAAATTGTAGATCTTGACATTTTCATATTACGTCGTGTTCTCATGTTCATGTGAAATATGTGACTTCACTGACTGACCGACTGACAGGCTGACCAAACAACTGACTGATTCACTAAACGACCGACCGACTGACTGATTAACAGACTGGCCGATTAGCTGACGGACTGAGTGACAAACTTACTAACTAACTAACTAACTAACCAAGTAACCAACTCATTCTGGCAGAGTCCTTCTTGAGAAGCCAATAGATGTTCAGTTGTTCTGGAAGTTCCCAGCCTTTTACGGAACTCGTAGGCTTCCTAGACTGTTTACAAGACTCCGCCACTTCCTATTCTGAATTAAACTGAGATTCGTTTTAAACGTATTCTTCCTAATTTGGCCCATAGAAATCAAAAGTAAATTTTTCGGACAATCTTGACTGCAGACACGTGATACGAAATTAAATTGAAGTCCATTTTGTTGTTTCAGAGAAGAAATATAAAGAAGCACATGTTTCCGCATAACGATTCTAGTTTACGTAATTGGATGCATATCCCCCAGGAACAGGGTGGCCCAGTTATACCCCAGACACTGGGTACCGTTCCCGCTTCCACACGGGAAACCCCAGTAAGCCTTCACTTCGTCCTGCTTATCACACCTCGGCACGGACCACAGTAGAAAATACAGTTTCCAACAGTTCCTCTATTGTTGCAAGTCGATTCGTTGCCGTGGAGACGTGTTTGTTTGGGACCGTTACCCACTAACGGCCTACATGCTACAGTCAAGCTGCATCATCATTATGGATGAAGAATAAGAAGTTCCAGAAGGGAAGTGGCAGTAGCTTATTTTATGGCACCGTCCCAAAATTTGGAGTAACGTGTAAGGAAACTACAATAAGCCACATTTATTGCATCCAGCGTCTGGGAAAAGAAGAATGAACACATATTACCTCAGTAATATGAAACAGAGGTCCTAACAGCTCCACATGACATCTGGTCAGTTGAAAGAACGCCGTTATGCAACTAAGGATACATAAGTAAGATAGGAAACATTAGCTTAGTCCCATTAAATTGTTTCATAATCTTATTATAATTATCGTTGGAGAGCACATAAATTCTTCAGTTGCTAAGACCAACAACGGAGACCGAAAGTGCTACCAGCACACCGGGGAGGTAGGAGCTGCAATTAGCGGCCTTGGTGCCTGGTGTGCGTCACTCATTGTCTCTAGTTCGTGAGTGAAAGTTGGCAGCTCTGGTGGCACGTCGTGCAGTAATCGCATACGTGCTGCCCAGCATATTAGCGACGTTAGCGACAGTGTCAGCCTACACTCTGTGTTCATCTGGACAGTGCCCAGGTTGACAGTCTGTGGAATTTGTAAATAATATTGATAAGCTGAATTTCGTTTTATCAGTATCTCCTAAATTTACTGAACTAAATTTCCCACTTTGTTTCTTCTTCTCAGCGTACTTAAGTCGATTGTGGTTGGGCGGCCAGGGTTCGACGCGCGGGGAAGGAAAGAGATTTTTTACTACTCCACAGAGTCCAGACCGGCGCTGGGACCCACACAGCCTCCTATCCAACAGGAACAGGGAGCGCCTTCTCCGGGGGTAAAGGGAACGGAGCGTGGAGCTAACCAGTCACCTCCGTCTAGTATTGACGTCAAGAATGGTGGAGCTATATATTCGCTCCCTAATTGGTCTTCATGGAAATGGTGCTTAATTAATTAAGCACAGGGGCAACTTTACCTTTATTGTACACAAGTTAATGAACTCCGCTGAGTAGAGTTCTTCTTGAAGACCCGATAGTAACTCAGATGATCAACAAACTCTCTGCCTTATGTGGGACCCAATGCTTTATTACTGGGTTCATAAAGGGCCATCACCCAACCCAATATCCAGCCACATGAATCAAATTGAAATCCTGACACCTGATAGGCCTATTTTTAAGATCCATTTCAGTGCCATCCTCCCGCATATATCTAGGACCCAAGAATTATATTCTCTTCAGGTTTCCTGACAAAAATTTTGCATGTATTTCTCGTTTATGGAGTGCCTGTTACATGTTCCAGTGGTCTAATCCTCTTCGATTTGAATCTCTTGGCGTGCAACTTAATTATTCCTTGTTCCAGATTCATAATTTGGGGATATCTGTACTTCGTGTCAAAGTTCTTTGATAAGTAACCTTACGAAAGTAGCCTGACAGTAGAAGACTACTTTTAATGACAAGCAAACCGGGGTGGAAGGTGAAATTACTGGTCTCGGTGCATGGCGTGTTTCAGGCGCAATATCTCTGTCGAAGCCTGGGCACTTCCCTGTAGGTCACCCGGACACTCGACAATGGCAACAGGACCAACTGCTGTGGGCTAGCGAGACTTGCATACATCATGCAACTGAGGATTCATTGACTTGTTGGGTGGGGGTGTCATGTTCTCTATCGTTCCTACCATTAACCAGGAAAACACTTTTGTAAACTACTATGAAAATTACGACATTCAAAATTGTCACCGTGATGAATATTAATACTTCCTTCTCGTGAGATGTCATGCCATGCAGTTTTCTGTATGGCTACCAAAGCTTCGGATAAGCTCGTTGCCTCAATCTTCAGAAAATAAATTAATTAAACCGAGGATATGGGCAGCAGGTTTGTTTGAGGCGTTTCTACCCCAATTTTAAAAATCCACAGTATCTAACCCAGGAAAACACTACGCGAATACAAATTACTAAAGTCGTGCAAATTAAGTGTTGTAAAAGAATAAAAAGCAATTACGTAACAAAGGAAAGGTACGCCTATTAACGGAAATAAACACCAGAAGGAATGGGCAGAAACTGTTTCAAGACCCACTGCGAATTAACTCTGCGTCAGTGCAACTAATGTCTTCATATAGCCAAATTGTATACTGAGTGGCACAAAATCTCTCTCTTTAAGTAACAAAAATGGATGGCTTTACAGATTTGAGTAAAACTTCGTAGTGTACTGCGTTGTCATGTGTTCTAGTTGTGTCTTATATATCGTACGTAGTCACTGCAGTGCTCTCTTTTTAGTTAATTTCTCTAAAACAGTATCGAAACTATGAAGAAAGTCGTCTTCTGCTACTGCTCTCTGCATTCCAAGCCATTCAACTGCTCTGAAGATGGAAGCGATACGTTCCTCCGAAACGTCGGCCAAAACGAAGAATACACGGCGCCTAAACCCACAGCTACTGCTCTCTGCATTCCAAGCCATTCAACTGCTCTGAAGATGGAGGCGATACGTTCCTCCGAAACGTCGGCCAAAACGAAGAATACACGGCGCCTAAACCCACAGCTACTGCTCTCTGCATTCCAAGCCATTCAACTGCTCTGAAGATGGAGGCGATACGTTCCTCCGAAACGTCGGCCAAAACGAAGAATACACGGCGCCTAAACCCACAGCTACTGCTCTCTGCATTCCAAGCCATTCAACTGCTCTGAAGATGGAGGCGATACGTTCCTCCGAAACGTCGGCCAAAACGAAGAATACACGGCGCCTAAACCCACAGCTACTGCTCTCTGCATTCCAAGCCATTCAACTGCTCTGAAGATGGAGGCGATACGTTCCTCCGAAACGTCGGCCAAAACGAAGAATACACGGCGCCTAAACCCACAGCTACTGCTCTCTGCATTCCAAGCCATTCAACTGCTCTGAAGATGGAGGCGATACGTTCCTCCGAAACGTCGGCCAAAACGAAGAATACACGGCGCCTAAACCTCGACTTTCTTCATAGTCATCGCCGTGAAAACCTCAAAACTTATATAGTATCGAAACTAGTTTAAAATTGGGTGGATTTTATTAAAATAATTTTTTTTTTCATTCTTTAACTCATATTTTATGTTGCTGATATTTCGTTGCTTCTTGAATTGGACTGCGTCCATGGGCACTCCATTTTGTTATAACGTTTGGTGGCTGTCTTGTATATGCCGCACTTTAACGTGGTTTTCGTGGGTGGTGGATGGTTACTGCAACCAATCTAGGAACACAGTAAGAATTTGCATCACCAAAACTGCCCCTCGAATTAAATGATCAGCTACAAATGCTGATCATAATGCTGAGTTTCATTTAAACGCATTCGATCTGACAATTTCTTTAAAACAACACATTTCCCCGCCGCCGCTATAGTAAGGCTGTTTAGTTGAACGCTGATACAGTTATGTGTTATTGTGCCTCTGCTTTAATGATGTGACGTACAGCCAATTGCGGTAGAACATGACACGCGTAACCAGTTAATATAAATGTGTCTGTGTGTGGAGTTTATGGATGTGACATGAATGCAGTTACTGTCACTGCGTATTAGAGCGGGTAACCTCTTGCTGTTTGGGTCACAGTGCCGTGAGCTTGCCCGCTGTTCACGAACTGCCCGAGGCGACTATCACTCGTTGCGCAAGCGCTGCAAGGACAGTGCATACTGCAGGCTTTGGGGCCCCGTGGAGAATTCGTATGTCTCTTTTGTATAAGTGAGTTGCTTCATGCTCCTTTCATCTCCAAAAAACGAATTGGATGATATAATTTGTTACTGGGGCTCATATTGGGGGCCAGGACAGCTCAGTCGCTATAGCGACGGGCTACGGACTGGAATACCGAGGTTCGTTTCCTGGCAGCCTCCACACCAGCTGTGGGACCGACCCAGTCTTCTATCCAAAGAATACCAGAGGCCATTTCCATGGGGGTAAAGCGGCAGAGGCGTGAAGCTGACCAGCCGCTTCCATCTAGTGCCGAGGTCAAGAGTGGTGAAGCTATACCTCCATTCCCTCTTACGCCTTCATGGCGTGGTGATTAATTGGTTAAATACAAGGACATCTTTACTGTTCTCTTCATTTCTTAGGGTCCATATTAAAATTTTGTCATTTTCATTACGACTTGCAAGTCGTAACAAGTCTCCTGCTTTGCACGGGATAAAAGTCAGATAGAAGTGGCTTATTGTAAAAAAGGAAAACATACACTTGCAAAACCAAGAGAGAGATCGGAAGACAATATTAAGATGGAATTTGGGTAGACATACTGCGAAAATTAGATTCGAATGGAAGTGGCTCAACGTAGTGCTGAAAGATGGACTTTGGTATTGTCACGTGTCCGATGTTCCCTGACGAGCAATAACGGGTTCTGGATTGGATTTACTGGAACTTCTTTACATTTACAACCAATTATAACAGCTCACAATCAGTGACTGCCTAAGACTCGCTCCATTCCTCACTGGACTACGAGTGTCTTCTCTTCTGCTGTGACTGACTTGGTTCTGATTTACGGATCGGTCACTTCTTCAGCTTCCGGTGTCCGCTGGTTAGCACTCCGCAGCCGAACACTGGACTACGAGTGTCTTCTCTTCTGCTGTGACTGACTTGGTTCTGATTTACGGATCGGTCACTTCTTCAGCTTCCGGTGTCCGCTGGTTAGCACTCCGCAGCCGAACACTGGACTACGAGTGTCTTCTCTTCTGCTGTGACTGACTTGGTTCTGATTTACGGATCGGTCACTTCTTCAGCTTCCGGTGTCCGCTGGTTAGCACTCCGCAGCCGAACACCGAACTCCCTCACGGGTGACGAATGCCGAACGACTGCTCACTCGCGAATGAACTGAACTAGCCTTTATAACTTCGAGGCGAGCCGAATATAAGTCACCATAACTTACAGTTCCTCTGTTATTCTGTTTTCTGTTTAACCGTTGCCAAGCAATAGACTATTCCGCGTATATTCGTTACCGCTGGAACATGCTTACCAAACCATTGCCTAGCAATGGTCATATTCGTCACAGTATTAAACGTTACAGCGTTAGTCAGGTAGCTTAAAATAACAATATAATAATAATAACTGAATAGCTTCATGGAGCTGAGCGCTTCTCTAGAAATCGCAAATTGTGCAGCCACTAAAGAACTTCCCAGCATTTTATGGCAGCCGAAGGTTCAATACTATGTTCACAAGAACCATCCACTGGTCCCTATCCTGAGCTAGATCGATCCAGTCCATACCACCCCAACCTATCTCTCTCAGATCCAGATCCATTTTAATATTATCCATCCACCTACATCTTGGTCTTCCTAGTTGTCTCTTTCCTTTTGGCTTTCCTACCAATATTCTATGTGCATTTCTCTTCCCCCCATTCGTGCTACATGACCTGCCAACCTCATCCTCCTCGACTTGATCATTCTAATTATACTTGGAGAAGAGTACAAGTTATGAAGCGTCTCATTTTGCAGTTGCTCTCCAACCTCCCGTCACTTCACTCTCTTCGATCCAAACATTCTCCTCAACGCCTTGCTCTCAAACACCCTCAGTCTATGTTCCTCCCTTAATGTCAGAGACCAAGTTTCACGCCCATACAGAACCACAGGCAAAATTATAGTTTTTTTTTTATATTCTAATTTTTATGTTTTTGGACAGCAGACAAGAAGACAAAAGGTTCTGGACTGAATGGTGACAGGAATTACCCGAGTTCAATCTCCTCTTAATTTCCCCCTGTATCAAATCATTCCCACATATCTGAACTGTGTCACACTTTCAAAACATCTGTTATCTATCTTTATGCCATAATTTTCCTCAGCATTCTGGTGACGAGACAGCAACATATATACTCGTACATAGTTTGCTATGTATTTACTTCTAAACCAACCTACATATTAGCGTCGATTAACGTTTCTGTGTTTTGCCTTATGGTATTTATGTCATCTCCCAATAAATTCACTTCAGCATAGACCAACAGCTGATGTGTCCCGTTTAATTTCAGTGGCACCTGATTTCCCTGGACCTTCCTAATGGCATATTCTAAAGCAAAGTTGAAAAGCAGTGGCATCTCCTTGTTGTAGCCCATTCTGGATGGGGGAATTATCAGACAAATGTTTACCTATACGGACTTGACTATAAGTTTCGTTTAAACACATTTTAACCAGCTTAACTTGTTTCATGAGTACCCCAAACTCTTATCAGAATATTGTACAATACTTCCCCCGTAGTTAAATCATTGGATTCCTTTAAGTCTACGAATAGCTGATGTACTGTCTCATTGTACTCTAATTTTTTTCTCCATTGTCTGATGAATGCAAAAGATCTGATCAGTAGTTAATCTGTTACGTCGAAACCCACACTGAAGATCCCCAATAATTTCATCTATATATGGACTTAACCTTGAAAGAAGAATATTGAACAAAATTTTATATGAAGTTGATAGCAGTGATATCCCCCGATAATTACTACAGTCAGTTTTATCACCCTTCTTGTGAACTGGTACAATAATAGATTCCTTCCATAATTCTTTCTTATTGCAAATAGAATTAATGAGTTTATGGGTATCAGACCATAATGTTTCACCTCCTGCTTGAATAAGTTCTGCAGAATTTGATCACTACCTGGCGATTTATACCGTTTAAATTTTGCAATAGCACTTTCAACCTCAAAAGGCCTAGGATCAGTTACTAACGGCTCAGCTGTATGGCTTTCTGTCTGCCTAACATCACTGACCCTATGTACATTCAATAACTGAGAGAAGTAGTTCCTCCACCTATTCAAAATGTTGTGGGAATCTGCAAGCAGATCACCATTCTCATCCTTCACTTAGTTACTGCTAGGTTGGTAACCCCTCTTAAAGTCATTTATTCCTCTATGCAGGTCTCTAATGTTCTTGTTTTTACTGTCCGTTTCAGGCTCATTACTTTTTTTCAGATATTCCTTCTTTTTATTCCTTAAATGCCTGCTGGTTTCACGTCTTATATTGTTCAGCTTATCCCAATTTATTTCGCAAATCATTATCGTTATAACTATTACGAATAGATTTGTGGACATTATCCATCATCCTGTTTTCATCTAAAACACCGTCCCCTTTACATTTCAAAAGTAGGGACTACTATCGATTGGGCCTTACTGTGTAGGTTTTACCTGAAGACGGAGACAGAATTCAGTCTCTGAAACGTTGTTTTGAAATACAAACAGGGCGGTATTTTACATGAAGTCAGGACCATAGATAATATCCAGAAACATAATGTTTCTACTAATGTGCCATTGTCACTAATTTTAGATATTTTATTATTATTATTATTATTATTATTATTGTTATTATTATTATTATTATTACAACTGCGCTATATAATATTGTTATTGCATTCATTGGGTTAAGATTCATCCAACTGGTGACTTGAACGCGCGACGTGGTAGGGAACATGGGCCGATATGATCCGTCTGTTAAGGCTGGATTACATTTCGGTCTGTAAGGTACAGTACGGCTCAAGTTTTGTGTTCGTATTCGTGTCGACTCTTCATGAGTGCGGACGTGATCACGTGTTATGTAGCGATCAGATATTCAAGTGCAAAGTTGACAATTCAAGACACGGTCCGTTGACCTGTGGAGCGCATATAAGACAACAAGCCAATCGCTGCAAGAAAACGTTACTTAAAAGCGGAGAGAACGGAAGCCAAATGTGACACTAGATATCAGTTTACACCGGCGATTATAGATTTTCCTATATCATCATCTGGAGTCACTTGACAATTCAATACTGCACCAATTGTTTTTGTAAGACACAATTTTGCTGTTGCTTTATGAATCCACAATAAAACTGAAATTATGGCTGCCCAGAGGAAGACATACAAGAAAACGTAAGGTTTTGTTATCTTAATTTTTAAAGAACACGACAACAATCAATTGTAACAAACTGCACTCAAATGACGCGTAAATAAAATCGCCATATTCGTTTATACACAAGAACCGGACGCAGCACAATCCCTAACACTTCTAGATATAATTCAAATGTCCATGTAAGAAATCTCCTAATAAAACAGCCTCTGAAGATGGACCTATAGGGTCAAAACATGTAAGGCTATTTTATACATTATTTTAGAACCTATTTACTCGTATATCCTAACCATAAGGACAGGGTACAGGTTCCATCAAACAAATGGAAATACAAGCCTTCGACTGCAACATAAATCTTCCTAAATTTTTAAACAGCGAAGCGGATCTGAAAATGCTCAACTTGGTTCGTACCTCATAGAAAACCAGTACATATATCTCGTGAACTTATTCCGAGAATAAACTGAAGGTAATAAATATAATCTCTGGGTGAATTTCCGAACATTTCAACGTTAAACCAGGTGGTCTATATGTTTCCCACTACAAGTTAAGAGGTTAATAGAGTAAGGAATGCTTTTCCCCCATATAAAAGCGACTAGTCGACTTTCTCAGAAGGTGAAATAAAAAGCGAATCGTGAACTCACCTTCGTCTTCAGCTAACCGAAGCGCAAGCCAAAACGGATTCACGCTACTGCGGCTGGATACTCGCTCTATAACGCACGAACGTGAGATATATACATCACAATAAAGCATAACGCATTATTTATACTCTTCCGCTGCGAAGAATGTTAAGCATGTAGCATATGTCGGATTGTAAGATGCCTGAACACACGCGCCTCCCTATCTGTTCAGCGTGGAGGCTCACACGTCCCTTCAGCCTACTTTCCTTTCCTAAGGAAACCACAATGCTGTGTGTGTCTGTGTGCATGTTTATTCTTGTGTGTCCCCTTAAAGCTTTAAACCAGCTAAACGATAATCGACTACACGGCTGACGCGTGAACTTGTGATGTTGGAATGACACTAACGCCTCTTAATCTGCAGTCTTGAGATTATATATTGTCACGTGATAAGTGTGACTATAGGTGGGATTTGGACTGGTAATCGGATTTGTTGAACTCTTACTACACTTTACAAATCACTATCACACAGAGAGTAATGTTCTCAGTCACGTCTTCACTAGTCGTTGCTTGGTAGCGGCTTCCAACGGCGTACGTTACCCTTCTTCTGTGTTCCCAAACTGTACCCGGTCGCAGCTACCAGCTTCTGCAACTCTCAACTGAGTGTCTGTCTGCAGACTCTCTCTCTCTCTCGACTGACTAATCAAGTCAGTTACTTTACGACTGGTGGTTTACCGCAAAAGAGCTCGTCTTGGAGTCAGGCCCCTTGACTCGTGACCAGAGATTTTTTTAACTGAATCCTTGCAGTAATAGTCCTTATGTAATATCCTCTCTGGCGAGAAGACGGGCTTGTCTCTTATGAATATGCTTGTCCTTTCGTCATGTGTAAATTTTGCATATGTTATGGAATATTCTTCCTTTTGCACTACATATAAGTCCCCTGTCAGTACTGGCTTTACAGAGCAGATCACAAGTGTCTTACGCATCTTATACTACAACGGCAGCTTAGTCACTCAAACGGTCCTAAGCTTGACCACCGCCAAGTTTAAAGGTCTTATACGTGTATTTTGTATGTCTGGTTTCACTTTGTCTTATACCGCGAGCACGTACATTCTCATAATTTTCTACGACTTCTGTTTGTTACCCGCACAATTCTGTCATATAATTGTATACATACGGAAGGATGAAAGCCATGTGCAAATGGCGGACCGGAGTGCACTTTGGAAAATTTCCAATGGTGTGCAGAACCTTGTTTTGCAGCTGTTCTCGTTATAAATAGCCTCAGCATACACCGCATAGAAAGCTAGCCAACGGCTCGCCAAAGACGCGTTCCAGCTACAACGAATAGAGATGGAATAATCCACTGCTAGGCAACGATTCGGTAAGCACGTTCCGTGGCAACGGAAAATAGAGTAACACGAACTATTCGAGGTGATCTATATTCGGGTAGCCTGGAAGTTAGTTCAGCTCAGGAGATTTCAATCATTCGGATTCATAAGGGGGTTTAATGAGTCAGTCGTAAGAAAATTCGTGAAAAGTTCAGTGTTCGGCTGTGGAGTGCTGACCAGGGGACAGCGGAAGCTGAAGAAGTGACCGATCCGTAAATCAGAACCAAGTCAGTCACAGCAGAAGAGAAGACACTCGTAGTCCAGTGAGGAATGGAGCGAGACTTAGGCAGTCATTGAGTGTGAGCTATTATAATTGGTTGTCATTGTGTAGAAGTGCCAGTAAACCCAATCATCCAATTCAGAACCCGTTACATTCGTCACACAAACCACTCAAACATGACAATACGTACAAGTATGCAGGGCGTACAAACTGATGAACACCTTCGCATACTTCTGTCTGTATTATGAATTTTATTTCGAGCAAAATTTCCATTTGTGCAAGTGCAGACCACTTTAGCACGGCGTCCAACTATAGCTTCATGGAAATGTGTCAGTTCATTCAAAATTTCGGGAGGGAGAGAAATGCACGTAGAAGGAAGAATGGAACTATGGGAAACTGGAAATAGGAACCATAACAGGTCTAATTCTTGACAATGATGATGACGCTGCTTGATGATCATGCTGAGAAACATACCAACATAATATGCAGTACAGAAACTAAACTATGTCGAATTGTGGGGTGATACCAATATAAATTGAGGCACGCGGCATCGTAGTTGGTTGAGGCACTATGCTACAAGCCGGAAGGTCGTGAGCTCAATTTCCGATGGCGTCATTAGATTTTTCAAGTGACCTAATCCTTCCATGCGCAATATGACTGGGGTCGACTCAGCCTCTAACAGAAATGAGTATCAGAAATCTTCCTGGAGGTCAAAAGGCGGCCGGAGCGTAAGGCTAACAACCTCATCGCCATCTGTGAGACGATTGTCTAGAGAAAATGTGGGAGTATCGACATCTGACAACCCTATGGGCCTCCATGGCCTGTTACAGGGACAGAGTTACCTTTTTACGTGATAACAGACGCGTCAGTTCCCTCAAACCAAAGTCATATGGGCAGCAGACAGACCAGGAGTGCCAGCCAGAACCGTGATTTCAGCAATGCACTGCAATATCTTGGAGTGTGTTGGACCACAAAGATTCAGCTGAAGACTCAACGATATGTAGTTTTTGCAGTACACCTGAAGAATGTCTCAGTGGGAAATTTCTGAAGTCTAAGCTTCCATATCCTGTGTAAGAATGTAGGTTCTTACGGCGATACAGAGATTACGGTATTCCGGGGTATGACGCCGTGTAGTCTAGTCGATCTGTACCAACGTTTCAGAAGATCTACTATATCCATCTTCAAAGTAAATAGTCGCCCTGAAAATGGAGGCAGCGGATTATAACGAAGCAATCTAGACATTCAAACCGCGTCATATAAGGCCGTAATCCTAACTTCTGAGGCCTAACTTTAAGAAGGAATTTAAAGTCTTTCAATTAAGAATTGGTGAAGAACGAACTGCAGTTCAAGTAGGCGCTTACTGTGACTAAAGCACAAGAATGTGGAGTCTCTGCCCAGCAACTGTATCATGACCGAAGAAGAATAGAAAACAGTGATGTAAGACTGTATTTCTGATTCTCACTTACACGTTTACCTGGTGCTATCAAATGCGTGGATAATTAATTATATGATTCGAGAAAACAGGTTTCTACACTTCCTGGCCTCCGAGGAAGTATCACACTACCAGGATTGTTTCTCGACAGAAATTCTTTGCACTTATATAAACCAATTACGTATTCCCTTCCTTGAGAACCCAGGCCGTGTAGCTGTTGATACGAATATTTCTCAGGATTATAGTAGTTCCCCTCCCATCTGAGTTCTGTTTGATACAACATTTCTTGTGACATGTACACATAACAATAACTCGATGAACTCAAGTCCTTCTTGAGAAGCTAACAGTCGCTCAGCTACTCAAGATTTCCCCAACATTTTGCAGAATCTGAAGGTTCATTAATGTGCTAACATAGACCACAACTGGTCTTTATTTTGAGCCGGATGAATTCATCCCAAACCCAATCACATTTCTCTAAGATCCAGTTTAATATTATCCACGAATCTACTTCTAGGTATTCTTATTGGTCTATTTCCTTTTGAGTTTCCCAGCGAATCTTGTAATATGCAGGAGGAAATGTTCCGATTAGCCAACCCAGTCTGGCTCCCTCTTATCAGCAGTGAAGTTACCAACTTGCAGAGATCAGTAAGATGTGACAGGCTCTTCGTGGGTTTCTGTAAAGTTTTAGTTCTGAGTGTTCAACTTTTACTCCACAGATGGCGCTAGAGGTAGGCACAAAATGGTTTCACTAATTCCATCTTATGCATTTGTTTTCATGGACTTGATTTGTTGCTTAAACTTTCATCTCCTTTTCTATCTAATTTCACGTCTGCGTATGTTTTATGACATTTATATTGTATATTTTGCTGTTACCTCCCTTCGCTATAGCCTTGTCTCAGGTATCTATATAACTGTAGTTATATTGACGTGGGTTGTCCAGTGACTGACGTTAGCTCTTTCTAACGGACTCAAAGGAGTAGGTGTCTCCCCTCCCTGAGGATGGAAACAGATCCAGTTTCCGAAACGTTGGGATATCTAGTTTTTAGAGTACCGGCCAACAGCCAACGTCCAAAAACCCAGTAATTCTGAGTTTTATACGCCCTCGTCAGAACTCTGTAGAGTGTGAACACGTTCATCGGAACTGTACTGAAAGAGACTGACGCGGTTTATTGTGAAACCCATGGGCCCAAAATGATTGTGATGTAAGATGGTCACTCTGATCCCTGATAATCTTAAAAATGAAATCAAATTTCGTAAGGCGGTACCGTAACGACCTCAATACTTGACACAGGTCACGAGGACCTTATTAGTCAAAAAGGAGGTTACATATGAATTGAATAGGCCATGCTCAAATCCAGCGCATTGTTTGTGCTGGAAGTACATTTCCTAACTTCAGTGTGAGAAGAGGTGTTACCAGTTATTTTATTGAATATCATCATCATCATCATCATCATCATCACCATCATCATCTAAAGCGGCCTCCGTAGTCTAGGGGTAACGTTCTCACCTCATGACTCAAGGTACGCGGGTTCAAACCCGGCGGAGGTCGTGGAATTTTTAAGGGCGGAAAAATTCAGGGAACAAGTCCTCCGGGAGGGTATTTAAGCCGTGGGTCCCGTGTTGTAGATTTACGGGACGTAAAAGATCCTCATGTCTCTAGGAGACCTCTGAGCAAAGTAGGCAACAATTTCCCGCCCAAGTAGTTTCCAATGCCTCTGGTACATGGGGGAAATATCAGGTACCGACGGCCGACCTCGTTGGCTGAACGGGGCTGATAGCACGCACCAATACCGGTAGGGTATGGCGACAGTAGAAATTAAAGGGGGACGCACAATGGACCAATAACTGGTCTAAGTGCATGGGGAAACCCACCCCTCTAATAATAATAATAATAATAATAATAATAATCATCATCATCATCATCATCTAATATTGTCACGTTAAAGAAGAAAACTTGAAAAAGTGAGTCGACATGTTCACTACGTCTGATACAAGTCTATGAAAATGCTAGTACACTTAGAATGCCATGCCATGCCAACTGGCTCTACAGCTCTTTGTCGGCCCTAGCCTCCTGCACCAGCAGCCTCCAAACATTTCTGTCCTCGCAGTGGATCTCAAGTCTTTAAATTTCTATATCTTAAGGTTTTCTCTGACATCATCAAACCACCTCAATGTTGGTCTACCTCTTACTCTTCTCATACAAGATTTTTCTATCTATCTATGGCTCTACAGCCCTTTTATCAGAAGTTGGTCGCTTTTTCAGTTTTCTTGATCATTTACACAGTCGGTAGGACTCCCTTTGACGGGGATGAGTCCGTTGCAAGGCCGCTACCTGCACGCATAGGACAGAATAAACGCACACAGACATCCATGCTTCAAGTGGGATTCGAACCCACGATCCCAGTGTTGGAGCAGGGGAAGAGAGTTCATGCCTTCGACCGTGCGGTTCCTATTGTAAAAACGAAAGGATGTTACATGAGATGTGTTCCCAGTTACCAAAACACGAAAACAGTTGTGGCCATGCGTCACTTCATGCACTATCAAAACAAACTTGGTATGGCGGCTAGCAACTATGTAGATAAGGGCGGATGGAGGTGAGGGGATGCTTCTGTTATAGGTAGATTTCGGCGCGTGCGCAGTTATTCGCTTTGTGTGTGGCTACGAGGTTATTACTATAACAGACCACACGACAAGAACGGGTTGCGAACACAGGAGCTGTATTCATCTGTCTCAGGACAGGGCCCAGTGCGATATATTTTAAGCGCGGTAATGAACCTTCACGTTCCACAAAGGCGCGGATATCTTGACCAGCTGAATAACTGTCACCTGCTCACTACGCCAAGTAATTTCCATTTTAAGCTCGTAATAAAAATAAACAGAAAGTTCTATAAAAACACTTCTTACAATGCATGTTTATCCAGGCTAGAAGCTGAGTCACGTGTAGAATAATTTCCAAATGTTAATTCTCTCTTCGTAACACCAACTTTCTCACTGATCCTTAAAAAAACACTTAGGGAGACATTGGTAAGTAAGAGAGGAACCCGTGTGGGACCCTAAGGGGCCCATCAGGATACTGAAATACGAAAACAAAGAGAAGGAACTGAGCTTCAGAGACGATGATTGTGCAATGTTCAATTAGCCCTTTGAACTTTCAGCGTTGCGCAACACTGCGCCTGCGTGCGCTTTACGCCTGACAGAAGCTATCAAAGCGTGGAATTTCGGTCGAGAGCTAGTCACCTTCTGACTAGTGTTTATATCTGAGAAGTGTGATGCTATGTGTGGATTTGCTAAGGCGTGGAAACTGAGATCATTTCAGCGAATCCGTGCCCAAAGGAACACGCGTTCTATTATTTGGTTGGGTTGCGGTTCAGAGAGCGCTTGCGCAGCCTTGGAGCCCCTCTCCATCAAGTATAGGTTACATCCGGTTTATCAAAGACCACAATCGTAAATCAAAGAGTGTAGACCTCGGCCATTTTATTGCTCTTTGTTGCTTTATAATATAATTTTCTTATTAACAAGTTGGTAGATAATAGAACAGATTACATTTATTGTTAAGGCTTGTAAAGAATTGATCGTGGCCTATTTTAAGGTAATATTATGGAATTCTGCTTGAGTGGCTGAAGGACGCGGCAGATTTTATCTCTCGTTCCTAGAAATGCACGCCACGAACTCTAACCTCGGTCCCAACACTGCAGATCATTAATCTGTTCCTTCCTTTTCAGTCTTCAAGAACTTTAGTTGGAACTTATGACGGTCAAATAGCTGGGATAGCGTAGTCGGTACAGCGACCGGCTACGGGCTGGACGACCGAGGAGTCGGAGTTCGAGTCCTGGTAGGGTCAAGAATTTTCTCTTTTCACATTGCTCAGACCGGCTCTGGGGTCCACCCAACCTCCCACACAATGGGTAACGGGGGCTCCTTCTCCGGAGGTAAAGCGGCCGGGGCGTGAAGCTCGCCACTCACCTCCAACTAGTGCCGAGGTCAAGAAAATGTGGATCTATACATCCACTCCTCTATACGCCTTCATGGCGTAGTGCTTAATTAGTTAAGCACGGGGACAACTTTACCTTACCTATGACGGTGGTTAGATAGATGTACGGATGGAAGGACAGACGATAACTGATGAATCTTTATAGAATCTGGGAAGGATGGATGGGGGATGAATATATGGAGGAACGGCAGGGAGGATGGACAGTTAGTTCAATGGCTCGATGGGGATATTTTAAGGCGTGTAGTGTCTACAACGAAACTGTTAAGGCGCGTCCACATTACTCGTGCTCGTGCTCATGCTCGCCAGGCTTGTGCTCGTCGGGAGACTCGTCTTGCTTTTACTTGTGCTCGTAAATCTTCGTCCACACAATTTCAGTTGCTAGCCAGGCTTCGGCGGGCGCGTGAGGATCCGTATATTTGCTCGTAATGTGTATAGGCTGTAGTCGTATTTTAATTTATTGGCAATAATTTTTAAATTAAAAATTTAAAATTTGCTTGTCTCGTGACTTGTCATATAGTCCACATTACTCGCGAGCATAGCGAGTCACACGAGCACGAGCACGAGTAATGTGGACGCGCCTTTACAAGACATGGAGAAAGGCAATTTACCGATTTACATTTACCGACATGTATATCGCGCTCAATGACGTCATTAAGTAAACGATGTTACATTTTTTCTTTTTCGATACTGAAAAAATTATAACCAAAATAGCAACAAAACTGGGCTCAAATAGTCAAAGTGGGACATTGGTGGATAAGCCAGGAGTGTAAGGTTCGGCGTTAATAAAATTTATAGTAAATGCAGCACCAAAAACTAATTTCAAAAGACATTTAACAGGAACAACGAAGAGGCTCGTAGGACGTGGAAAGTAGTAACTGGAGAAAAGCTGTTTCGCCTCATGAAGCTGAAACTGGTCTTTGCACCCCCCCCCCATTTAAATTTTGAAGATTGGCCGGGGTTACAGATGTTAAGAAGCATCCGGATGGACGTTAGAAGCCACCCCACATCCGCAGAGTGAGGAAAGGGTGACACGGGAAAGTGATACTAAGTAACCGAATTCAGGCTCACGCCAGTTTCAGTGCTGCGCTCTGTACAGGATTCGATTAAATAACGTTTAGTACTTTTAAAAGTTTTAGAGGAAGCAGCAGATAAAACCAGTTTGAGTAATCTGAGGAGTCTTGCTGTCCTTCGACTCAGTAAAATTCGCAGAAGTGATTTTGAAAGGACAGAAGCGTCTAAGGGGATCTGTGTCGAGTGGTGAAAGAGGTGTGAACACGGTTCTCATGGCGACCATTTTGGGAAAACAAACTCGACGTGTCCTGCCTCGCAGTCTGGTCTCCTCCTGGGAACTGGGTACACGTGTACTAAAGGCTGGTTCGTTACTCCGACATTGCTTAGATCCTTCTGAGGTGTCAGTTTTGCTAGCTAGACAAACCCCTAACACTTCTCTTTTAGTATCTGGGATGTCATGGGTTCTATTCTTCACCCATACGCGGGATATTCTGAACCGAGACTTTCGTCATTTTCCTCTATCCTCCCAGGAAGGATGCTGGGATAGTAGATATAACTAACATTAATTTGTAGAATTTGAGGTTCTCACAGAGGCGGTTGTGAAGAGTTCTACCACTTGGGATATTTCCGTGAAATTCAACAGATAGTTCGGAGGAAAATATCGCCTCCGTCTTCAGTGTCGAAGGATAAGACAAGTAAGAAACCATCATTCAAGCAGGTGTCAATCAGTGCACAAGAATAAGCTAAAGAAGAAATTTGAGTGGAAGCAGGTGGCAAGTAAGGCCTGCTCGCCACCTACTTGCATTCAAGTTTCTTCTATGGCTTATTCTTGTGCACTGAAGATGGGGTGACATGTTGCTGCGAAACGTCTGTCGACTTTAACGAACCACACGGTGTCATATCATTGAAAATATAACTCAAAATGTAGGTTGATACAGATTTCTTTCGAATTTTCGCAACTCATCATTTTGCAAACATCCTCTCTTTCGACGCTGAGAAATAAGTTCTTCTGCAGAAGCGTCGTTAAACAAAGTAAGACGCAACAAGATTCACTACGAAATGTCTGCCTGCTTGTGGTGCGGTGTAACAGACGCACGATTTACTTCATATTGTCACGTGTTGGGTATGTCACGCGACAAATAACTTCACGTGGGTCTCGGATTTAGAGAATCTTTATTGTGCTTCAGTTATACACTCGCACGCTTTACAATTATTATCACTTGCAGTATCACAATTACTGCTTCCACTATATCTCGGCCAATACTAGGCTGCTTTCGGCGGCGGCCTTCTGAAGACTGTCTTCTTCCTGTCTTCTGTGCCTTCTGTCTGTATCGTATGGCGAAGAGGTTCCAACTGTATTTGACCGTCGCTGGATCCCAACTGTTTTCGGCGACGGCTATCCCAATACTAACTCGTCTCCAAGTCCAACTCACATTGCGACTGACGGTCTGTCAGTCTGTCTGTCTTGGTGTCGAGCCTCGACTGGGGCTCATGACCAGATTTTTTTTCTTATATGAAAGTTACTGTTCTGTTCATTTGGGGCGCCCTCTCTGATGAGAGGTCGGGTCTGTCATTTGTCAGCCATAGTCTGTGTTACTAAGTCCATTGTCAGTATTTTCACATATTTACAAATTTAATCTTAATTCCTATTTCTATGTATAACTCTTCTCCTGTCGAAGCTGGGCTTTTATAACTTCGGCGGTTGCTATGCAATGAACCTTCTGTTGTCATGCAACGCTTCGAACAATTCGTTACTTTTCATCTCCTAGGAAACGCGTTTATTTGCCCCAGGCAACGGCCCACTGTTATTGCGTTGTCGCTGTGGGGACTCCCCGTGTCTTCGTCGTAACCGTGGAGACTCATTGTAGGCTGTTAACTTCCTATTGTGGCCGTTGCTACGTGATGACGGTAAGATAGCACGTTACAATATGTTATACATTCATCACATCAGAGAAGAATAAAGCAGGAACAGCCGGTCACGGTGGCCGAGCGGTCTAAGCCATGAACTGTCTTCGCTCGTTCGGAAGCCGGGATCGTGGGTTCGAATCCCACACAAGGAACGGACGTTTGGTGTTTGTATTTGTGTACAGGTGGAGGCCTTGCGACGAGCTGATCACCCGCCCAAGGAGTTCTACCGAATGTGTAAGCTCTAACCAACCGAAGTGAAACGGAGAGTTTCATGGAGGTGGGTCAAGGCCCAAACTGGGGCTGTATCTCCCTGTTATATAGTGATAAGATATGATTTAGGAAATTAGCCCTAATCGCAACGCTTGCAAGGGTTAATAAAATTGCTTCACTCACTCATGGAGCTGAGCCCTTCTTGAGAACCTGCCAATTGTGCAGCTACTCAAAAACCTCCCAGCATTTTATGGAACCCGAAGGTTCAGTACTGTGTTCACAAGAGCTCTCCTGAGCCAGATCAATCCAATTCATACCATCCCACCCTTTCTCTCTAAGATCCATTTAAATATTGTCCACCCACCTACGCCTTGGTCTTCCGTGTGGTCTCTTTCTTTCGGGTTTCCCACAATATCCTATACGCATTCCTCTTCTCTCCCATTCGTGCTGCGTACCCTGCTCATTTCATCTTGATCATTCTAATTATACTTGGAGAAGGGTACAAGTTATGAAGCTCCTCATTATGCAGTTTTCTCCAACCTCCTGTCACTTCATCTCTCTTCGGTCGAAATGCTCTCAACACCCTTTTCTCAAACACCCTCAGTCTGTGTTCCTCCCTCAATGTCAGAGACCAACTTTCACACCCATACAGAACCACAGGCAAAATTATAGTTCTTTACCTCACCCCAAGAAAAGAATATATAGCAAATTGCCGAGGAGAGCATTTTCGTTATAAAAGAGAACAAGAAAGGAGAATGTGAAGAAAATTACGCAACGAGACGATTCAGAACTTATAGTTTTCAACGCATATAATTATTGGGAATAAATCAAGGGATAGGAGATAAGCGATACGTGTAGCATGAATTAGAAGGTGAAAAATGGAAACAAAATCTTGTTTAGAAATCCAAAATGGAAGAAACCATTTGGGGGACTCAGGTGTGGTTGCGAACGGTAATATTAAAATGGGTGACGACTGGGTTTAAATGGCTTAGGATAGACTCTAATGGCGGTATTTTGTGAATACGGTAATGAGCCTTCGTGCTGAACAAAAGGTGGGAACTTCGTGACCAGTCGAGTGACTGTGTTTCTCAAGGAAACTGCTCTACGGCTACAACTACTGGAAGGTTTCCCAGTTCCTTGGCGCAAACTTACAGTTATGCTCACTTCCCAGAAGCAGCTGCTAGGCGAGCGCTCAACCGCCTCAGCCAGGCTTTGTGGTCATGGCAACACTGCGCCGTATAATTCCCACGTACATTAGAAACTGTATTTATGTAACACGTTTCGTACTGCGGCTGGAGGAAATAGGAGAAAGACGTAATTACCTTAAAGAAATCAAAACAATATTTTAATATAAAGATTGTCGAATTCACTTTCTTGGTTTGGTCATTTTAACTGAGTCATCTAAACTACTGCACTAGTGCTTGATCCGTTAAGCGATGTTTCATGTGCCTCAAAACGTGATTCTTTTGTGTAAATGTCATCTGAACACGTTCCTATTATCTGTAGGCAAAATTATCATTATACAACGTCACATAAAATAATGTCGCATGTCGTGAATCCGGAAGCGATACTTCCATGGAAACGAAACAACAGTGGGCCGTTGCGTAGGAAAAACGAATTGTCGTTGCGTAGCAACGGATAAAACCAAACACTTCTACAAGGTGTATTGAGTAAGAAGGTTTTGTTGCATTACAATGGGAAAACCAAACGGCTGAGAAAGTGTTCCCGAAGCGGTCCGCAAAAGGCATGTATAAGGGGGCTGAATGCACCAAACGAGCAGAGTAACCCGTGTGGAGGGGTCGAATACCTACTCCGTGACCCTGCGAGTCGTAGGAGGCGACGAAAAGAGAAGCCTCGAATCTGAGACAGTAAAATATGGTCGCGAGCCCCAAGGGGCTCGGACCCGAGAAATACCGCGCTGGCAATGGCCAACAGCATATACAAAAGACAGACCCGTCCTCTCGTCAGAGAGGGCGCCTCACAGAAACAAGACCGTAATTGTCAAACGCGTAATAATTAATATCTGATCATGAGCCCATATGGGGCTCGACTCCAAACTTACTGACTGACTGACCGTCAGTCGCAATGTGGCTTTGACTTTGACAAACGAGTCAGTTGAAGTCTAGCAGTCGCCGAATTCAGTTTATCGAGGTACGAAGTAAGACGACACCGAGACTGACGCTGCAAGAACTGCGATAGTAACTGTACTCGCTGGTGTAAGAGTGAGCGTTCAATAAACGTATTCGCTCCGATCCGAAGACGCGCGCTATTTGCGTCGTGTCACACACCCGTCATGTTGCAATATTTATATCATACTCGTACTTTACTTTCACTACACCACTCACCTCCATCAAGTGCCAAGGTCAAGAAAATGGGGATCTATACATCCACTCTCCCATACGTCTTCTTGGTGTAGTGCTTAATTCGTTGAGATAAGGGACAACTTTTTTTTTCCTTGGCACTACAGGCCCAGTGAGCCTAGGCCTACCTCCATGAACTTCTCCGTTCACTTCGGTTTTTCTAGATCTTACACATTCGGTAGGACTCCTTGGGCGGGTGATCAGCTCGTCGCAAGGCCTCTACCTGTACACAATCACAGAAAAACGCACACACACACAAACTAAACATCCATGCCCTGAGTTGGATTCGAACCCACGATCCCGGTTTCCAAGCGAGCGAACACAGTACATGCCTTAGACCACTCGGCTACCGTGACCGGCAAGGGATAACTTTACCTTTCTTTAATTACATATTTCTGTTCCGGCTCCCCTCCACACTTTCCATGTGGTCTAATCAGCTGTTCGCTTTTAACGTGTTACGTATGCCAGGATTTATCTGGCGGCCCAATTTTGTGAGGCGAAATAATGATCTCAGGAACCTCATTTTCGCAGTTTCCGGTTCTTGGACCTCTCTCTCTTGTTTATACTGTTTATATATATTTCTTTTATTATCACTTGATAAACGCAATGAATGAAGGTTCTCATGACTTCTTCATCATAGACAGACTACAAAGCAAACACCTTACCTACACTCGAACTCAAACGGCCAAGTGCATTGCCGGGGCGAAGATTAACAACCTCAGAAGAGACCAGGAGAAATTACAGTTCCCGATCGATTTGCTTGTTCGCCTTCCTTCCATGTCACACTATTCGCCGCGTGACCGCAACCTAATCATGGATATACGTGTACGTGGGAACGTTTCCACATTGTGCATTGCACGTGTGAAGCTACAGATGCTATGGAATTTGCTGAGTAACACCGGGTGTCCGAATAAAAGGTATCCAAAATACAAAATGTATATCTTGGAAACTAATTGTCATACACGTATCCGGTTAATGTCAATGCAAAGGAAAACTCTGAATTTTTTTTCCATGCCGGGCTTACGCGCATGCGCCGCCACATTTCTGTCACTATGTTATGAATCACTTGGACAGAGTGATGGCTGGGAGATAGATCGGCAGAAGGTGACAATCACTTGGCCTCCTAGGTCGCCAGATTTAACCCCAATGAATTATTTCTTGTGGGGTTTGTGAAGAACATTGTCTACCAGGTTAGTATCAACGACCTGCAACACCCGAAAGCCCGCATAATGGACGCTGTGACTACGGTAACGCCAAACATGCTCAAGCCTGGATATTTGTTGTGGCACCAAGGAAGTCCACGTTAAAATTTATTGAGAAATTTGATTTGTTTCATACTGGTCCGTCACACTAACAATATTACAAATGATAAAACAATTCCGTCCAGTGTGACTGTTGAAGGTTTTACTACTTCAATTCTTAACACCCTTACATGTTTCGGTCCCTATAGACCATCATCAGAGGGAACATTAATACTCTTTGGAAACCACTATTACAGTGGGTGTTCTGAATGTTACAATATTGTAACATGTTGCGGAACGGAGACCCCCTCCCTACCCAGNAACACAGGACGGTACCAAGAATCTCCTTCTCAAGAGAGACAGGCGGCACAAGTTCAGCCCCCGTCAAGAAAGACAATAGGAGAAGGGTCACGAACCGACTTGGTTTATAAATTTTAACTTAAATAACAAAAGTTTTAAAAAATTTAATATACCAAGACAACCGCTGTAGTTGTGAAAACTTTGGACTTTGTATATATTGTGCATTACAAACTTTGTATGTGTATATATTTTAACATTCAGAACACCCACTGTAATAGCGGTTTCCACAGAGTATCGATGTCCCTCTGATGATGGTCTATAGGGACCGAAACATGTAAGGGTGTTAAGAATTGAAGTAGTAAAAACTTCAACAGTCACACTGGACGGAATTGTTTTATCTTTTATAATTATTAAGAAAGTTATATACGCAGAAAAAACTTTGAGTTTCCCTTTGTAGCGGTGTAACCCATTAATGTGTATAATAAAAGCTTTCTGAGATATAATGATTTTATTTTGGATACCTTTCATCCGGACACCCTGTAAGTGTATCGCTTAACGACACTGTATCAACTACAGAAGGTAGCTGTGAATACGTTGAATGAACTGTCGAATATGAAGTAAGAAAGAGGATAGGAAAAACTTATACAGCGAGAAGATTAATAATTTGTGCTCTTCATCAAATAGTGTATTATCAAGTAGTTCTACAGTCTCATGTGCAACAAACAAAGAAAACACTCCGTGGCCCGGAGTCCGCAAGCGAACTATACCGACCGAGCGACCGCCGCTTGTTGGCCAAGTTAGTGCCAACTTTTGCTGATAGAGTGTCACGTGGTCAGCGCAACGGATCCCCACGGCCGTTAATCTCGTTTTTCCTAGACCGAACACTAATGTTACATTAAACTTGTCAAAACCTAAACACTTAAAATTTGTACACTACATGTTTCGACCAATGTGGTCATCACCAGGTGTTAAATAGATGAGGAAACTTTTGGCTTCTGTATCGTTCCGTGTTCGAGGTGGTGAGTTGTGTTCCTTCCACTTGTGTTATATTGCGTGCCTTGTTTTCAAAATGGCACGTATGGACAAGATGAGAGATAAATACAGCAATTTAATTCGAACATGGGAGAAGAACAGAACTCTTAGCGGTTGTACGCGTAGTTGCGAAGCGTGAAAATGGGTTTTAAAGACACGGACTGATAAGGTGTAAATTTGTTGATCTTGGTCGGTCGAACTTTCCTGTTCCGTGGAAGGGGGCAAACTTCTTGATTCCTCTGTTGTTACTGCTAGTGGATGGGACTAAGTCCCTTGTACTGCGGCCACTTCTGCGGGGTGGGCCTAAGTCCCTTGTACTGCGGCCACTTCTGGCCTGCTTTACCATGATTCCTCAGTTATTAATGCTAGTGGGTGGGACTAAGTCTCTTGTACTACGGCCACTTCTGGCCTGCTTTACCATGATTCCTCAGTTACTATCAGTTTGTTAAGACGGCGGTCTACATTAGCACTGGACTTACACGAGCACCTAACTGATAACTCTTCACCTGAGAGAAATAATACAATTACAAAAAGATAAATAGAGCCGGGATAGCTCAGTTGGTACAGCGACTGGCTACGGCCTGGGCGACCAAGGGGGTCGCAGTTCGAGTCCCCGTGGAGACAAGAATTTTTCAGCATTCCAAGCCTTTTGTTTTGAATGGAACTACACAGCTTTTTATGGTTTCGCAATACACTTCTAACGTTATAGTGTTCACCATCAGCACTCTTTTCCTGCCCCCCCCCAAAAACAGTTGCCATCAGCTTTCTAGCAGGCAGACGTATGTTTATACAGGGTGATTCATATAGACCAGGCCCGACGAAATGAGCTGTAATATAAAATATACCATACAGATATTAAAGTAATTTACACATATCTTATATTGGATTGTGTGCCGTGATCAGAGCAGGTGTTGAAAGTGTCCGCCGTTTTCAAGTAGGCACTAGAAACACTCGCTGTTGAACAGTGTACTCCATGACTGTGGCCTGCGCACTGCAGACACGTTTCGGGATTGTCCTTGACCTTGCAGCATAAGGGCTGCCACTTGCCGGATCATGCGCACACCATTCGACTCAGCACGGCCCACGGATTATTATGTCGTAATTGTGAGCGGTTATATGCATCACCTGCGGAATTATTAGCAAATTCATCGGGCCGGTTCTATACGATTCACCCTGTACTTTTTCGGTTTGTTTGGTAATTGTGCGTGCATCCACTTCTCTGATTGCTCCTTGGTTTTATCATCCACAAATGAAACCCAGTTTTCAAAACCTGCTACCTGTACAATGCGATTGAGATTTCATTGCCGTCTTTGTGATATAGGTCAAAAATGTCAAAGCCGAAGCCATTCTCATGCGCAAAGTTTGTGATAGCCTAGCCTGACTGTGATAATCGCGTAGAGAACAGTGCGTGAAACTTGTGAAGATTCACACGAAAGTTCTGAAATTGTGAAGCGCCGTCTTTCGTGAATTTTTGGTCAACGCTGTGAACAAGATCATCACATGACTGACGCCTCGCTCTTCATCGGAACTTCTGTCTGCCCTCCCATCTGAGAGCACTCTACAGCATTGACCTACAGTTCCTTCACTCGTTATAATTTGACCGTAAACCGCCGCGCAGAATTCACGGTGGAGTTCTTCAGCACGTGAAGAAAGCGGACAAAAGCAGCGCGAATTTCGCAGCTTGCGGGATTGTCAATTGCAGGACACATCATAACTCTGTATAGACAAGAACAATCACTAGGTGATAGTATACAAGGCAATGAGTCATGTGATGCTACCACGCATGCGCGAGTTCTCCCCCA
>NW_019739948.1:253767-305776 GCF_002891405.2 Cryptotermes secundus
TATTATTATTATTATTATTATTATTATTATTATGGGGGAGAAGAGAAATGCATATAGGATATTGGTGGGAAAGCCAGAAGGAAAGAGAACACTGGGAAGACCAAGGCGTATCTGGGTGGACAATATTAAAATGGATTGGATTTATCTGGCTCAGAATAGGGACCAGTGGAGGGCTGTTGTGAATATGGTAATGAACCATCGAGTTCCATAAAATGCAGGAAAATTCTTGTGTAGTTGCATAATTGACGGCTCCTCAAGTAGGGCTCAGCTCCATGACTAATTATTATTATTAATGCTAAAAGGCGGAAGGTCACCAGTTCGATTCCCGATAAGGACATTGGATTTTTCAGTTGACCTAATCCTTCCATCCGCACTGGGCCACTGGGGTCTACTCAGCCTCTAACAGAAATGAGTACCGGGAATCTTCCTGGGAGTAAAGGGCGGCCGGCTCTTAAGGATGACAACCTCACCGCCTTCTGTGAGCCGAGTGTCTAGAGAAAATGTGGGAGCCTCGACGGCTCACAACCCTATGGGCCTCCACTGCCTGTTACAGGGATAGTTTTGTTTTTATCGCTATTACTATTACTACTAATATGGCGGCTCGTCAGCGGAGCTATTAGCGAATGCGGCTAACCGCAGGTGCCAATGCAGCTCTGTGCATTAAGCAGTAGACCGCGCGCTGCGCAACAGAACGGCCGAGTCAGAAGAAATGGGAACAGCGCTGTAAGATTAAATGCATAGGACGTCTAAACAAGGCCAAGAGCCGTCGTTCAGCTGGCATTCAAGGACCCTGACAAAACGGTCACCCCACAGCGCTGCTGAGACCTTCGGACTGTCATCAAGAGAAAGCGTCTCCACGCGATGAGGAGGGACGTCACCGTGTAGCACCAGGACGCCCCGTCACGCTGTGACCCGCAATGTCCACAGCGCTTTGCACTCCATGCGCTGGCCCAACCCCCACACAGCTCGGATCGGCATCCTCAAGAAAGCGCTAAACGGCCGGCCGCGGTGGTTCATAGGTGCAAGGAGGAGCCCCGGGAGCTCTTCGTGCAAGGGGTCCATTGGCTGCTGCACCAATGAGCTACCTGCCTCAGCATCACGTGTTTCATTTGAACAAGCCTCATTATAATTATTGTCGTTATCACCATTACTATTACTGCTCCTTCTCAGGCACTCTAACAAATGTAGTAATGGAACAGTAGTAGAGCAGTAGTGATAGTAGTAGTAGACGTAGTAGTAATGTAAATAGTACTATACTATTATTTCGTGCCTTACACATTCATTGATATCTCTGATGCTACAGAATGGACATGTCTCAGATTATGTAACAAACTGCCTCACCAGTTCCCATTCACAGATGTACGAATAAACTAATGGACAGACATCACATCCTGAACACAGCAGGCTGAACGTCCAATGTTCGTGTAAAATCTTAACTAACTTCTGAAAATAGAGACACAATAGGCTTAACTTAAGCTCAAGTGGCCATTGCCCCTGTAACTGATAAATGGTAGCAAGTGTTAACGCAAGAAGAGGCTTCAGAATATTCGCAAAGAAATAACTGCGTGGGAGGTCGAACGGACAGTACAGACCGAGGATGTAAGGGAACCAATGCTTCGGAGAATACACGCGCCATAACACGAGAACTGGGGCAATTACATGACGAGTGTTTGTAATTATTATTATTCGTATACAAATCAAGTAGAATGTGATGAACGGGACATGTACCACGTACGGGTAAACCTAGGCTAGGTGAAAAGGGGAGAATAATATTAAAACGGGTAATATAGAAATAGAGTGCAAAATTTTAAACCAATTATAACTGCCACAGCATATGGTCTGAATGCAAGATTTTGTGAGAAAGGAAATTAACTTTCAGGTTCCATAATAGGAGGGAATATTTTATATCCAAGACAGGATTCGAAGGCAGACTTTTCTGAACAAGGAACTAATCTCGGGGTTTTATAAAAGCAGAACATTTGTACTGGACTGAAATATCCAGGAATGGGCCAAGGGGCTGAATTTTCCGAACCCAGGAACCATCTTGCGGTTTCCGCAAAAGAAAAGAACATTTTCCGGGGTGGAGTACTGAGGCTAGGGTTTAAAGGAAGAATATTTTGGACTTGGAGCTGAATATTAAGCTTCCATAAAGGCATTTAATTTACTAGGAAGCCGATTAAACAACAAGTTTCTCGCACCACCGAGTTAACCAGCAAATTTACAATCTACGTATGTGGATAGATATATATCTCTGGCCTAATTGTCAAAACACGATGTGTTATATAGTGATAACGTCATGTGAGCAGTAAAAGTTGACATGGCTAGCTTTATGTAATTAAACTGCTCGCTTTTCTTAATCGGGGTACTTATAATTAACGTCCTTAGGTAAGCTGCAATTCATCACCAGCACACAGCAACAGGAATAAATTGTAATGTTCGCAACAGATGTCAGCTGAAACATATCTCGAGAAAGCCAAGTTGAGACCTGAGTGACAGGTGTTTTGTACACGAATATTAAATAAATGAAAAAGAAGATAATAACAACACAAATCAACATTTTAGTAACGCGTCTTGGGGCATAAGCTGCGGCCCATTATTCTAATAAAAGTGTACAGAAGAGCGAAAAGACGTCTATTAATTGCGCAGGGTAAAAGAAAAAGAAAAGAGATGTTTCCAGTGCTTTGATCTGTTCTTTCTCTTGTGATGCTATTTATCTCAGTCAGCCGACATTTACAGTTAGGCAACAGCTCGAGAAAACATGCCCCCCTCCATCACACAATCTGAAATCTTATTTGTTATGAAGGAAAGCCCACCACTGTAACACGCTACAGCCAACGTACATGGCGGCTGTCACGTGGAAGAGGGCCAAAACCTGTGGAAAAGGATTCAAAATGTATTGATGAATATATTCACTTCTACTCATATTCCTATACAACGGTAATGATAAACTGATTCACGTTGAAAATTGCAGTTAGCCATATTGCCACCATCGAAGAGAAAATTCCTTCCTGGAAATGAAGCCCAATTTAGCCAATTCGTTAAGCCAAGCGGTAGGACCCGCAACACACAACTAGCAATGGTAAAAAAAAAGCTAAACGTAAAGCTATCGCTGTGACAAGCCCTGAAGGTCCGTAGGGTTGTGAGACGACGAGGATCCCACATTTTCTCTAGACAATCGGCTCACAGATGGCGGTGAGGTTGTCAGCCTTACGCGCGGGCTGCCCTTTACCCTCAGGAAGATTCCTGGTACTCATTGCTGTTAGAGGCTGAGTCGACCCCCGGGCCATAATTCGGCTTGAAAGATTAGGTCAACTGAAAAAATCCACCTCATCAGGATTCGATGAATTTGTAGACTTGTTTATTTACTTACACAACTATTGTGTTTCTGATGTTATCCAGCTTCTTGTCTATATCTAAAACACACAGCGTTTAGAGACTGGATTCTGTCTCCATCTTCAGGTTGAACCTACTAACAGCGTGGGATGAACGGATGAATACTGGAGGAAGCGGTCATGGCCTTAGTTGAGGCACCACCCGGAATTTGCCTGGGACTGAGGAAAACCAAGAGGAACCTCAGAATAGTTGTGTACTCGTATTGGGCACTTCCCTGACACAAGTTTCCATTTGAGCCAGCTTCCACGGTCTTGCTCTTTTTTAGAATAGAGCGACACATGCAGCCTTCCCCCCCCCCCAAGTGTACATATTTCAATGCACAAAGCACCTGCTTAAATAATTTATTGGTACATCTTCGACTCAGCTTTGAAAACGTCAGAATACAACCTCTGTAACACACTTCACCAGGCGCCATCTACAAACACTTTCACAGCTGAACCGAAGATACCCCTACAGATTGTTTTTTTATTGCCTGTTTATTTACAATCTACTCTATAAATAAGAGTATTAAGTAAATTTAGTAGTCAATACAGTCAGTGCAGGTGCTGCCGGCCAATGCCGGTTCACCTTAGGTTACATATGTAAGTCTTTGGGTCACTGTCTTTTGAGCCTTCTTGCAACGGTTGGTTCACTGGTGAAAGCAGCAATCAGTTCATTTGTATGATTCATATTCCTGTTTCTGTACATGTTGGCCTGGGAATTTATTACATCCCTGGTAAATGGTATTTTTAGGTCGTCATGTAAGGTTTGGTTAGAAACATACCATGGAGCATTTGTCATCATTCTTAAAGTTCATACTCGTAGATTGTTTAAGCAGATGTTTTGTACGTTGAAGTGTGCATACATCTTTTGGGTTCCCTCTGTACTTTTCAATCCTCTTTTTTGTTGCTTTTAATACTTTGCTGGGCATAATGTTCATTTCTTGAAGATGCAAAACTAATCACACTACATTTTTTTACTTTTATTTCGTTACAAGATTCTTGCGTCCGCAAAAATGGAAATGTTATATAAAACACTGTCTATATATCCAAAACAACACGTTGACGAAACTACTATTACATAAATCATAGTACATCAAGTTCAAAATTGTCCAAAGTTTTGTATATAAAGATTTTATTGAGGCTAAAATGTGGTGAGTTAAAATATTAATAAAATTCTTAAATAATAAAAATCTTAAACCGCTAAGGTTCGTGTCTTCATGCCCCTTCTATCAAGGGAGATTGGGGTCATGAATGAATGAATGAATGAAGGGAAGGGCCTTCTTGGCCCTTCCACCGCGACCTCAGTGATCTACTGTGCCTCCCCTTCCGATTATCCCCTCAACAATCCTGCGCTTCGAATGAAGCCTAGGATTTTGTACGTGGGAACGTCGAAATAGTCACTTGGTTCCATAAAATACTGATCCAAGTGCCGCAACCTTAAATAAGCTAAGGCCTCACATTCGCACAGGATATGTGTGGCTGTTTCGTTTTCTTCTTGGCACCTCTCATAAGTGGGACTATCACTTAGTCCCAATTTGAAGAGGTGTCCTTTGTGGTGACAGTGTCCTCTAAGCAGTCCTACCACCCATCGTACCTGGTTCCTGTTTAACTTCCAACAGTTCCTTCGCCCCTTTAGTAGAGGGTCCTCGCATGAGTCCCTTTGCTTGCCTGAGTCCAGTTAAGGATCCCCAGTATTTCTTGTGTTTCATACTTGTCCAGTCCCTGATTGCCTGTCTGGCAACTCCTTTAGAGATGACACAGGCTGGTTCAGGTCCTATGAACGGATGTGCAGATCCAGTCTTGGCCAATTGGTCTGCTGTTTCGTTTCCAGCAATACCCTCATGCCCCGGCACCCATATCAGTTGTACCCTGTTATGTTTGGCCAGTTCCATGAGGGTTTGGTGGTAATCCCAGACCGATTTTGAGTTGATCTGGTGTTTGTCAAGAATTTTAAGTGCAGCTTGGCTGTCAGATAGAATGTAGATGTTCCTGTTTCTGTAGTTCCTATCTAGATTCTCTTTAATACATGCCTTCATGGCATATATTTCTGCCTGGAATACTGTCGTGTACTGCCCAAGGCTGAAACTAAGTTTCCGCCTCGTGCCATAGCAATACACACCAGCTCCAGTGCCCTTATTTATCTTGGGACCATCTGCATTCCAGATCAGTACCCCTTTTCTATCGGGCCGAAACCCGTCTTCCCATTCACTCCTGTCAGGAAATCTGACTGTGAAGGCTTTTTCACATACATGTCTCAGTATCATTTTGTCAGACTCTAGAGATTGGGGTGATACTGCCGTCCTTGTAATTTCGGGCAGTGCCTTTCTTCTCCATATGGCTTGGACAACTTTGAGCTTGATGCACTATGATTTATGTAATACTCGTAGTAGTTTCCTCAACGTGTTATTTGCCTTCTGATGATGGTCATTAATTGACCGAAACATGTAAGGGCATCATATATACATATATTTGAGTCACAATGGACGGTATGGTCAAATCATTCTATAGTATTCTCGGCGGTCTTTATAAAACGGGGCCTTTATTATATGAATACCCTAATTCAAAATGTCATTTCAACAGTATCTAATTCATTTTAAGGGTTGGTTGGTTAGTTAGTTATTTAGAGAGGGTGGGTTTCCTCATGCACCGCGACCAGTTTGATCTACTGTGCTTCCTTCTATGATATTCTACCAGTCTCTATACCCTACCGATAAATGGTGCGTCCCATCAGTCCCGCCGAGCAAGCGAGTTCGGCCACTTGCTTAGCGGTGTCTATAATGTTTCCCTCATCTATCAGAGGCCTTAGAGACTATTGTTGGGCGGGAAACGTCCTGGAATTTGGCTCAGTGATCCCCTTTGGGGATATGAGGTTCTTTTACGTGCCGTAAAGTTACAACACGGGACACACAGCTTAANNNNACTTGTTCCCTGAATTTTTCCGCCCTTAAAAATTCGACGACCTCCGCCGGGTATTTGAACCCGCGTACCACGAGTCATGAGGTGGGAACGTTACCTCTATACTACGGAGGCCGCTTATTTTAAGGGTTACTTTACTTAGAGGCATAAATGAATTACTGGGCCTACCCATAAATTTTGTTATCTAGAATTGTCGGCACAACTTCTCGCGGATCCCGGCTTGCCTTCCATGCCATCTGCGTGAGGAGGAACAAACGGTAACGACAGGATTACCGCACATTTTCTCTGGAATGTCCACTCTTCTCCAATTATTTCTGTAAGCCAGTTTCATGACTCCTACGAAGAATTCAAAGCAACACAGGTTTATGAAGCCACTTCCGCACTTCGACGGTCACGAGAGGTTCGCTCCTTCTGAGTACAGCTGATCTGACAGTTGTGGAACATCGACTGGAACTCTAAGTGCTCCCTTCTTAGGCAGCTGATGCAACAAACTAGTTCTGATTCCTTCTGTGATTCTTAGACATTTATTTTGAAAATACCGTGAAATTTATGCCCATATTTTGAATCATTTAAACAAATGCCAAAGGGTTAAATAACCATCCACTTTTACTATTTACCTTATAAAAATAGTCACAAAATTTTCATTACAAATCATGGCACAAACAGAGGAAACAAAAACGCACGAATATTACTTCAGGCTATAACTGCCCCTGCACTGACCCCGAATGCAATCAGTGTAACACTGTCCGACGAAGACAGACAATTGCATAGGGATGCTCATGTAGTCTTCCGCTTTATTTGTCAAAATATTGCCAAGAATACATCGAGTTCTATCGCAATAGATATGTATTGCTTTCGAGATGGCCGTTGTTCAAATAGTGACTAATTTAATGCGTGATTTTTAGGTCAAATCTACATTTCCGGTTTCCTTCAAGTCTAAGTCTGCAACATTTAAAAATGAGACCAAGCAAATTCAACTAAATGCAATTAATTTTAATGATTATAAGTATTGTGTTATCAACACCGAGCACCAAGTCCTATATGCGAGAGGTACTTAATTCGAATCCGGGTCGGCACCACAACTGCCTCAATTGAAGTCTCTTCGTTGTTCCTTTCAACTCCTCCAGGCAAATGCCGCGATAGTGGCGCCATTATGTGACGACCGCTTCCTTTCCAATCCTCTTCAATTCATTATTCATCAATCAGCTTACCACACAACGCTGTAAAGTCTAGAATCGTCGTAAAATGAGCCACAAAGGAAATGAGACGAGGTTTTCACTGCGATGAACATTCCGACTGTTGCGTCACATTGCTGTCGTCTCGACTATGACACCACGTGGTGTTGTAGGTGCATAGGAAGGTTTCCGCGATATATTACTACTTACCAGACTGCACGGGTTAACTCTCCGAAAGACCACAATATTGTGACATGAGGCCTGAACGCCTGAACACGTCGTAACCCACTGCCAGACAATGGCTCGCTAACACATGTTTCCGTGACAAGCTGGAAAAAATCATTTGCTCGGAAACTGCTCGGTATACACCGCCTAAAAGCCGGAATAGTGGGCCAAACACGGAACTGTCCATTTGTTAGGTAACGGTTCATGCATGTTTCCGAGACAACTCGATCATGAAGAGCGGTACTGGAACCCTTGAAGGCGGTGATCTCTCTTCAGTTCTCTCGCGGTTAGAAAGGGCAGTTCATTCGTGCATTTAAGGGATTCATTCGTTAAGAGGCTTCAGAAGACAGTTCGGTAGTTGAGTATTCAGGTGTGAAGCGTTAACCAGATAAGATTAGTTACCAAGCAACGACTATGAGCCGGGATATCTCAGTGGGTATAGCGAATGGCTATGGGCTGGACGGCCGAAAGATCGGAGTTCGAGTCCCGGTAGGGTCAAGCTTGTTGTCTTTTCCAAATCGTCTAGACCGGCTCTGTGGTCCATCCGGCCTCCTATCCAATGGGTACTGGGGGCTCTTTCTTAAGGGATGAAGCGGCAGGAACGTGAAGCTGACCACTCACCTCCAACTAGTGCCGAGGTCAAGGAAATATGGATCTATACATCCACCCCCATACACCTTCATGGCGTAGTGCTTAATTAGTTAAGCACAGGGAGAACTTTACCTTTTTACCTTGAGCAAGCAGATCTAGAAGACTTATTTTGTGTGCTATAATTACAGTAATCTTTGAAGTGTTATAATTATTTGTATTTACGACTTGTGAGGGATAATAAATCTATTCATCTGATCCAGAACCCATATTATTAGTCACGCTAGCTCGGAATACGTGATGATACAAATTTTCACCACCTTCACATGTTCACATGTTATAATTCTAAGTGAGTATTCCAACTATTACAGTGTCTGCACTTAAACAGCTCGTAACGTCTTTATTCCATGCCTTAACTGAGGGAGCAGGCCTTAATATTTATTAAGAATTTCATGTCAGCTTCTGGTATTAAAGAAACCCATTACATTACACATTATGAGCAAGTTAATGGCCCGCAACACGATCTCCCAAGGGAATTCCAGAGCTAGGAGCCTGAACAGTGAAACTGTGTATCCGTCAGCAGAGCTGAGAGCACTCGACATGCTCGAGTTGCTTGGGCCAGGAACACCCATTTTTACGAAAGCGAAACTGTTTGCAAAGGAGAGCAGCCAGCTCCATCGTTCCCGTCGGTATAAGCAATACTCGTATTTCGAGCCTTGTGCAAGATATGAAGGGGTAAACGTTTGCCCTCCTCTGTCAGCTGAAAGTAGGAGGGAACGTGAAGTCAAAGAAAGCCGTCTTTGTCGCGTTCCCATTTCTCTTCAGTCTGCGACCAGCTTGCCAGGTAACCGGGTCGACTGACAGCTGCAGCCATTGCCTCTCTCTGCAGTAGTCGCTTTCTTCCTGCTGGCGTCTGCCTACCTCAGGATACTCAGACCTGGCGAAGCTTCCAGCCGCGCGGACTTTCTCCCCTCGCTCCACACACCAACAATACCGCGTAATTATCATTTCTGTCATTGTTATCGTCGTTAAAAAGACGTATATAATCCGACGCCAGTGTTATTACGTAGCAAAATAACAATTACTTCGAATATTTCACAAATGAATTTAAATTGAATCGAAAGTGATATTCTGGTGAAGGAAGAGAAACCCGAATAAGGTGTTTGTCTGTGTTTTGTGACTAGAAATTTTGTGGAAAGAGTGGTGAATTCGGGGGAAAGTTATTCTCACCGTCAACTGAACTTAAGAAGGATTTTATGGACTGGTATTTTATTTACACAACTTGAACAAAAAGATATGGGATTTAGACACATTCAGAAGTTCATAAATGGAGCCGTAGCAGCCGCCTCCATCCTCACTCTCCTTCTCGGTGAGTAATCATTTCTATTCCAGTTTTTTACAGGTTACAAATCCCGTTACGTTTTCACGAGCACGAGTAAATAAAATGCACGCGTTTCCCCGCTGCTCATATAAATTGTAACACTATCAACTCTCTCACCTTTGCCTCAAGATCACTTGTCTAATTTCAATCTTTCTGCGTCGAGACTTGAAATTCATCCCCACAGACCGCTGAACTACAACATTTCTATTCGAAATTCAGTATCCCAGCAGCACATGCGTGTGGCTTCACCTCTAGTCTCCGATACATCTTCATGCCGTAATATTGAAGCGCAGGACAAAGTTTACCATATACAGTTTTTTTACCGGTAATAGCAAAGCCCGCTACTGGGTAAGATAAGTGTGACAGGTACACCGGCATCTTATTGCCCTAAGATTATTCTGATATCTGCTTCCCAATACTCGGGCTTCGAAGTGACAGCTTTCCCAGCCGTTTCCTTACAAATTACTAATTTAGTTCACCTCCCTCGTTCAAAATACAAAGCGTTACGCTCTTTTGAAGTTATCATCATCCCGCCAAAAACGAATATTACTAATTATGCAGTAGGAAAAGAAAGCACACAGCCGCTTACACTATATTGGCAGCCACTCCAGCATTCGCTAATAGGACCCAAGGCCTCATTGCCGCGCTGAGGCAACGAAACCAGAATGAGGCACAAGTCGTGTCCGGTCCGTACTCTCTACTGTGTTTCGTGCAACATACGCTGCAGATTAGGATAGACAAAACTGGCACTGCAGTGGTTCACGTTCCAAACCATGGCGACCCGACCTTCCTGATATCTTTTTTTTGTATTGCTAGTGGGGTACTGCGGCCACTTCTGGCCTACTGTACCAGCCCCAGATGATAAGTGGGGGTGATTGTGGAGCAATTGGTGGAATGAAGATTAGCAGGGGAAACTGAAGTACTCGGAGAAAACTTGCCCCAGCGCCATTTTGTCCACCACAAATCCCACTTGACCAGACCCGGGATCGAACCCGAGCCGCCGCGGTGAGAAGCCAGTTACTAACCGCTTGAGCTATGGCGTGGCCTTCCTGATATCTTACGCGAAATCATATTGGCTATGAAACAAGCTTCAGTTAAGACAGAAACAAATGTTATATACATGTTTACAGCAGAAATTACATATGTAAGATCAGTCAAGTAATACAAACTATATTATAAACATAAAGGTAAAATATAAGGAAGGAGTCAAATATTTATTCAGAAGATGTGATTACATGCAGATGGTTACATGCAAAAGGTTTAACCCATTTGCATAATATGGACAATGACAGCTCAAAAAACTTAACTTATTCATAAAACCCAAAGGACACAGGGAAACAAATCGGAAAATGACAATAAAGTAAAAATGTTTGATCTAATCCATGCAGGAGGAAGAAAAGGAAAAAAGAATGGGAATTAGAGGAGAATGCGAGTCCTCAAATATTTACCAATGCAGCGTACGAAGCGATTATCTATAACCATTTGTAAACTTTACAATTCACGACAGAGAATGTGTCAGGGAGATGCGTGGCTTCACATCTAGGGAAAGTGCTGAGGGCCGCCACACGTCACAGTCTGAACATAGCTGCACAAGACAATATAACAGCAAGAATAACAGCAGGATGTAAGTGGGTGTGCGGTCTACGGTGTCACAGGCTTCGACCGCGGGTTCGCATCCAGATTTAGGCTCTGTGATTTATTCTGCACTATACTTCCATCTTTTGGCGGACTGGACAACAATCCAAAACACCTCCGGCATAGATAATGAGGTTCATTGTAGCAGTCATTAATTTTGAATTGAAATTCACCATTCGGAACAGTGATACTAGTAATTTATCAATGAAACAAAATAAATATTAAAGGCCGTGGAACTTGAATGCGGGAACAGGCAAGGAACATTAGTTGGTAATCGTATTGCAAGTTTCGGTGGCATTTGCGACTGTTTTGCATGTAGGCCTACTTGCCTCATTGTGAAAGAAACCTCCTCTGTGAGCCTAATCCAAGCCCCAGGACGAGAGATAAAAACAATAATAATAAAAATAAAACATATTAAAGAAACAGGCATTTTTCAGATTGTGGTCCTCTGATTCCTAACAGCGTGCAGTCTTGTAGATACAACTCACGTTTCAGATCGAAGTCGACCTTAAAAATGAAGGCACCGTTTTCATTCGAAATGTTCGCTTCCCTTTTTAGAGACTATACGGTGTCAGAAGGCTGGAGATCGTGACCTGAGCAACTCCCCACCGTGAAAACAATAAAAATGTAAGCATTCACATTATCTAGATCGGTTCGTAAGAGAATCAACGTAGCAAATAACTATATGACTCGACTCTTCTCTATCAACTAATGAATACTGATGGCATGTCTGTAGTTAAGTGTAGAATCCATTAAGGAGACCACTTCATATAGCTGCAGTTTGGACAAAGTCTTTTTAATGATAGTAACTAGCAAAACCTGTTTAAAAATACAGGGACGTGCAGAGGTAGCTTTTTTTCTCATCAGCAAAAGATCAAGTTTCTAATGTTACAGATAACCCATATAAATTCTCGAATTGTGTCGAAGACAGAAAAAGCGATAGTTGATCAATTCAATGCCCAGTGCTATAACAACGGCCAAGTGTTAATGAAACAAATCAGTGTCTTTTGCGTAAATTCAGGAACAAGTCGTTTCTCTTCATTGTTAAAGAATCTTTCAGTAGTCGAACCCAAGCGTATTTCCCTCCAACTAGCGGACGCTCACGCTCGCACGCATATAACCACACCAAAAAACATTTAACGACGTACTTTTTTCTTTGGGGGCATGCGGTAGCGTAGTTGGTTGAGACACTATTATACAAGCCGGAAAGTCGCGGGTTCAAGTCCCGATGAGACAATTGGATTTTTTCAATTGACCTAATCCTTCCGGCCGCACTATGGCCCTGGGGTCGACTCAGCCTTTAACAGAAATGAGTACCAGGATTATTCTTGGAATATGCTTGGGGGTAAAGGGCAGCCGGCGGGTAGGGCTGACAACCTCACTGCCATCTGTGAGCCGATTGTCTGGAAAATGTGGGAACCTCGACGTCTCACAACCCTATAGGCCTCCACGGCCTGTTACAGGGATCCCTTTACTTTACTTTACTTTTACTATTTTCTTTGGCTGGAAATTCTGGTATGAATGAGCAGAGACAAAATGAGACAAACCATTTGGGTAGGATGACCGATGAAAGAACACTGAGCGTTTCAGCCATATAAATCAAAGCGACACCGAGGCTCCGGAAGAAACTGGGAAGTATGTAATGATAATGAGAGGTCGGACTAGGCTGCATTGCTTGTGCTATGAAGCGGAGAGGATACTAAATTTACTCATATCTTTACAGGGCGGAAGCTCCATACACACAGCGAGTTAAATAAATACGTGCGTATTGCGGAACCAAACTGTTAGCATCCATACAGAACAGTCGGTCATATTCACTAGGAGCTCTGTCAGACCGGAAGTCACTGCCGAGCTGTTTCTAGTAGATTCTGAAGGGTTCTGACGATGATGTATAAAATTAAGAAATACTGGGTCTCGGACATTGTCCATCGTCCATTGTCCATTCTAGAAAGTAGAAAACACGACGTTTCGGAAGCTGTACCTGTTTCAGTCTTCAAGTGAGGGGGAGACACCTTCTCTGTAGGGTCCCTTAGAAAGAGCTAACCTCAGTCACTGAAAAATGATTGAGGACAGAATAGGTGTCTCCCCTCTCTCCTGAGGACGGAAACACATCCAATTTTCGAAACGTATTTTCTAGTTTTTGGAACACAGGACGATGGACAAAGCCCGAAAGCCCAGTAATTCTGACTCATGTTTCATTTTCGGCATGACAACTCTTCAATTTCCGGTCCAGAGACCGATTAAGTCGACTAAGGGTCGTCATGATTTTCCTCAGTTCCTCTTGCATAGAACTTCATGTTTGTATTTTCCAATCTATTTACTAATCATCCTATCATATGACGCTATATAATCTGAACCATTGCCAGCGTCGTTAAATAAACATGCACAAAACAAAGTATACGGTGCAATAAGACAGCTACAGTTACATGCAGTACCACATGAATAATAATGTTATGATCGCTCCAAACGACAGAATACTGAAGGAACTATGAAAATCCATAGGACGCGTATAACTGACGACGTGGGTCCTTCATAAGTTAATGATCGTTGTCAGCCAACAAATTCGCCGAAATTTATGGACATAAAGGCTCATTATCGTGTTTACGTAGACAAGACAGAGCCAAATGAATCCCGTCCGCTCCATCCCACACTGTTTCTGATAGATTCATTTTAATTCTGTTGTTACGCCTGCATCTAGATCTTCCACGTGACAATTTCCCTTCAGATTTCTCAATCAAAATTCTTTGCGCATTTCTCGTGCCCAGCCTGTAATTCCCCTCCATTGTGTAAGGTCCGTAAAGATGTAATCTTGAAACCGGGTGTTATTTATTTCATCTCCAAATAATTATATATTCAATTCGCTGAGTAAAATCTGGTACAAATTTCCCTTGTAGGTATTTTAAATTTCATTAAGTTCGAGACACAAATGTACAATTCGTACTACATAGAATGACATTATTTTTGCTTGCATTTACTCGTAGTAGAATGCTGACCACATAAAAAAAACATTACACAAAAAATCGAAATTAGATAAGTATTTTATATTGTGTAAAATCCGAGAAATCGATAAGAGTCGAACTTGCCAAATAAGGTATTGTTTATATGTATTTAATCTATTCGGATCAAAATTAAATTGAACATAAATGTTCAGTGTTCAGTCTCAATACAAATTTAATTTAAATTATTTCAATAGTTAGAATGAAAGAACCAGCAGATAGACAAGGTCTTCCTTTATATGGTCATTTTATCTACTTTATGCAAGGAACGAGTATATGTATAAAACTATGTGTAGATATTGCAGACGTTCAGTCCTTAATGTCTCCTTCTCGTCTGCTAAAATGCAAGGTAAAATTATCCCTGTAACAGGCCTTGGAGGCCCACAGGTTTCCGAGACGTCGAGGCTCAAACATTTTCTAGATAGTAGGCTCACAGATGGTGGTGAGGTTGGCAGCCTTAAGCGCCGGCCGCCCTTTACCCGCAAGAAGATTCCTGGTACTCAATTCTGTTAGAGGCTGAGTCGACTCCATGATCACAATTCCCGCTGGAATGGTTAGGTCAACTGAAAAAATCCAATGGTACAATCGGGAATCGAACCCGCGACCTTCCGGCCTGTAGTATAGTGCCTCAACAACTATGCTACCGCGTGCCCCTCTCCTCATCTGGAACAAGAGGAAATGTTCAGTTCAGAACCACGTTTCGAATGCCTCCCCAGATCAGAATTACAAAGTAGAGCCATTAGGGAAGCTTAGGATTATAGCCAAACCAGAGGAGCATGCGTAACCGGGAGTGCTCCAACCACTTAAAGAAGAAATGTTGTTTATAATAAAACAAACACAGGCGGTTTGTATGCGGCCTTTTATGCGGGCCCACCGTAAGATCTGCCAACAGAACTTTCAGATTTCGGAGGCTACAAGGAGAACAAGCTCAAGGCCGGACACTCGAGAAGTGGTAACAGGTTATATTTTATTTTCTCAGAGTTGTACACAGTTTATTGCAAATTTCTTAACTATTATAAACATACTGGAGCAGCCGGAATGACTCAGTCGGTATAGAGACTAGGCTACGAGCTGGATGACTGAGGAGCCGGGTTTCATTTCCGACAAAAAATACTCCGTGATTTTAGTCCGCAAGCGAACTATACCGACGAGCAACCGCCGCTTGTCGGCGAAGTTTAGTGCCAACTTTTGCGGACAGAGCGTGTCGCGTGGTCAGCGCAACGAATCCTCACAGCCGTTAATTTCGGTTTTCTAGACCGGAGCCGCTATTTCCCTGAAATAGCTCCTCAATTATCCTCACGAGTCTGAGTGGACCCAGTTCCAGACTTCTCAGGAAAAATCTGGTAGCGCCGGGAATCGAGCCCGGGACCTCAGGATCTGCAACCAGGAACGCTGACCACTAGACCACAGATGTGGTCTTCATTTCCGACAGGGGGAAGAAAATTATTTACTGATCCACAGTGTTCAGACCTGTTCTGGAACTACTGGCAGTTCTTCCTCGGGAATCAAGCAGTGGGTAAGAGGGCTGAAGTCTGAAGCTGATTACTCACCTCCATCCCAGGGTAAAAATGAGTGTAACTATACCTCCACGACCCTTCACGGCTTCATGGCTAATTAATTACAGTTAACTTTGCCTTAATAAGATATCAAAAGAGAGATAAAACCCACTGTTAACCACTGTTCAGTACCTCGGAACAGGGAGAGCGTATTGAGGGTGCCAGAGTACGTTTGCACCGGGACTAGGGCTCTTGAGGGGCGGAGAGAAGACAGGAGGAAGCGAATGTAAAATACAAGCAAGTTTACAACTGCCTGTCATGCCATGGAGCAGTCACTTGCATTCGTTCAGTATACGAATAATGAATCTCTAAATAAATGCTTTTAGTTTGACTACTGTTCATTATGTAGTATTGAATTCACAATTGTATTCAATACAATATAATCTATGTATAATATTGTCACAGTACGGGTTTGCGCGTGACCTATAAGACGGGCTCTGGATTGGACGATTAGACTCCGGACCACAGGCAATCACAGCGCTATTGCTATTCTGCAGAGTTTCCAGTTCACCGTTACACACGCTGCAGGCCGCGCCATAGCTCACCGAGGCGGCCCGGTTTCGATCCGGGGTCTGCTCAAGTGGGATTTGTGGTGGACAAAGTGGCGCTGGGGCGTGTTTTCTCCGAGTACTTCGGTTTATCCTGCCAATCTTCATTCCACCAATTGCTCCACAATGACCCTCACCTATCATCTGGGGCTGGTACAATACGCCAGAAGTGGCCGCAGTACAAGGGACTTAGTCCCACCCCACTAGCAAAAAAAAATACACACGCATTAGGATTCTCAGTCTTCAGTAGTCGTCTCCTGGTAACGGATTTATAAATAGTCTCACTGTAAATTCAAATCACACACGGAGTCTTCTTTTCACAGTTCAATTCTTTTCTTGCCATTTCTTCTCAAGTACCACGGAGTGCCATCTCAAGAACTGGGCCCAATTCTCTACAAAAACTAACTTTGTCACTTTATATCCCTTCGGCACGGACCACGTAGAAAACACAACCTCTTTATTAGTGAGAAGGCTGAGATGCCTAACAATGAACGTCCTATTGTTGCGTGGATACGCTTCTGCGGGAATTTGTCTACCGAGTCGTTGCCTGACAATAGATCCTTACGTCGAAATATGTAACCACTAACATCACACACTGCACTGGCTACATCGGGCAGGCCGAGACAGTTTAACATGCCTTTCATTTGTCCGGAAGATCGAAAGCCTTCAATCTTGAATGAGGATTTTCGTGATTTTCCTCGGTGCATTAGGACGAATGCCTTCAAATTGGCCATGACAAGTGTATTTTCATTGCCAGCTCAGCTTATAACTCGAAGCAACAGAACTACTGGCCCTTAAACAATGAACTCTTTGAGACCCAATGCATCATAAAATGTCGTACATTCCGTTTCATTGTTATCCTCTGATTTCTCCTCTTATTATACTTTCTCTCTTACATCTCTTCTTTTACTTACCTCATTCCTTCCCTTCTCTTCTTCCTTCTTTCTTTCGTTCTCCCTTTCTTCTTTCTTTTGTGTCTCTCCTTTTACGTTTCTATCTTCCGTGTCCTGACCATCACAATGTGGATGAGTGGGAAAAGTGAACAGAAGAAGGAGACAAGATAAGCAACATTTCTTCCCGACGAGATCAGTAAGTATGAAAATGCTCTGTGAACAATTATTTGCACACAGGCTCAACAAATGTTATACAGATGTTCGAAATCAAAAGCGTCCACGAATCAACTGACCCAAAACTAACGTTGCTTAACTTGTCGTGTCCATCTTCACTTTGGATTTCTAGCGACTTTACAGCTCGCAAAGGTGCCTTGGCCAAGAACTTCTGGAGGTGCTCCGGGATACCAGAAATTAATTACAGAAACAAAACAAACTACGCGGTTTTAGTCCACAAGCGAACTATACCGAACGAGCGACCGCCGCTTGTCGGCGAAGTCAGTGCCAACTTTAGAGGATAGAGGGTGTCGCGTGGTCAGCTCAACGAATCCCCACGGCCGTTAATTTCGGTTTTATAGACCGGAACCGCTATTTCCTTGAAATGGCTCCTCAGTTATCCTCACGACGCTGAGTGGACCCCGTTCCAGACCCACTACTTCTCAGAAAATCTGGTAGCGCCGGGAATCGAACCTGGGACCTCTGGATATGTAGCCAGGAACTCTTGACCACTAGACTACACAAGTGGCCGCAATTACGCTATACCATTTGTATTATATTCAAGTACACACATATGTGTGGAGTCTGAATAGATCAGTAGGTATAGACACTGGCTGCAGAGCCGAGGAGTCGTGGTTTGATTCTCAGCAGGTTCAAGGGATGATATCTCCTCCACAGCGTCCAGACGGTTTCTGGAACCCACTGCGAGTCTTGTGCAATGGGTACTAGGAACTCTTTTCCGGAGGGTAAAGCAGCCGAAGAGTGAAACTGACCAGTCACCTTCAAGGGTTGAGATACCCCCACTCCCTCTCCAGTCTTCCTGGAGTGGTGCTCAGCCAGTTTTGCATGAGGATGTCTTTACGTCTTACCTTTATACAGGAAGAAGCTTCTGCTGCTAGGGCAGTTACTTTAAGATTCCGAAGGTTTGCGTCTTATTCTCATTGAGTCTGCAGTGTGTCGCCACACAAATGTAACACGTCAAGCTAAAATAATTCATCACTTATCATGAGACCAAACTACTTCGCGCGGTCGCCATATTGATACTGTTTTGTGGCGTATTTTACGACGCTAATAATGAATTGGATAGGTTTTTGTGGGAAGTGGTCATGTCCTATTGGAGTACTACATTCACCTGGATGGACCTCAGTGAGAACACCTCGTGTCCCAGCCGAGATTCGAACCGATCGTCTCCCGGATACAAGTCTAGAATTTTACCGCTACATAAACCTGGTCGGTTGAAACTTGTCTCTAAAATAATGCAACTCGAGTTCACATAATTATAATCCTTTCCTTAATTTGCGTGTGAGGCGTAACGGATAATATGGAAGTGCCGAATCTCGTTTGATTTCTTTACATATCGTTTGAAATGTATAGACCAAGATATGCCCAGCAGAAGGAGTGAATATTTTCTATTGTACTTTAAATTGCTGCAGAAAGAAACTGGACAGAAGGAACAGGGCCTGTGAAAGCTGAGAGAGTGAGCCAGGTTAAGTTAACAAGCAGAAAGGCGGCCTCTCATTCACATTCATGAACCACGTTTGACAAACTGTATTAATATTGGCTCCGTCCAGGGGAGAGACTTTAAGACTTGCACCTCACAAATTTTGTAGGCAGCGTTCTGAAAATTCACTTTTTTTTTTTTTTTTTCAATTTCATCTTTATTAAGATCAAAGGTTTTCACGGCTGTGACTATGAAGAATGTGGGCGCCGTGTAGATCTTGTGTGAACCGACGTTTAGGAGGGACTTCGGTTAACACCAAGACCTAAACGGCGCCACGTCCCCGAAGTTGGTATTCTTTATCTTTATTAATCGAAACGTTTCATACGGGACGCGATTTTCCTCCGAAACCTAGTTCAGACCAACTTACATTATACAGGCTGTAACTGAAAAGTGCGGACAAATTTTGGGCACGAGTTCCACGTAGCAAAACACGAAAAGAGTTCCACAATAACATGTATCCGGAAATATTTTTATTTGTGAGTTATAGCTGAAAAAGTACTGTCATGAACTGTTTATATATCATTCACTTTAGCCGTGCTGTGCGAGATGTTCTCAGTAACCCGTTTCATGAGCGATGGGTAGGTATAGGACCCATTGCATGGTCTCCACGCTCGCCGGACTTGAATCCTCTGCATTTTTACTTGTGGGGACACCTAAATGCCCTTATGTATGCAGATTCTGCTGAAGACAAGAGGCACTTCACCACTGCACTGTGGATGCCTGTCAGACTATCCGCAACGGATAGTCAGACATCTCTGAACGGTTGCGGCGGTCCATGATGAGACGTGTCGAGGTGTGCGTTCAGTCTCATGGAGGACATTCTGAGCACTTATTTCAGCTATATTATTTTCTTATTGCTAGTGGGGTGGGACTAAGTCCCTTGTACTGCGGCCACTTCTGGCCTATTGTGCCAGCCCCAGATGATAGGTGAGGGTGATTGTGGAACAATTAGTGGAATGAAGATCATCAGGGGAAGAAGTAATCGTAGAAAACCTGCCACAGCGCCACTTTGTCCACCACAAATCCCACTTGAGCAGACCCCGGGATCGAACCCGGGCCGCCGCGGTGGGAAGCCAGCGACTAATCGTTTGAGCTTTGGCGCGGCCTATTTCAGCTATAACTCACATATTAAATATCTGCGAATATAAGTTGATCTGGACACTTCTTCCTGCCCATAACTTGTATGTATATTCTGTTGTTATGGCTTTCGAGGGGTGCAAAGAAGTGTTTCTAGTGTGGTAAAATGGCTGGAGCGTGACTAACTACCTCTAATCTTGAAATTAAGAATTTATGCAACTTTACCTCCACTCTTCATGGAATGGTGCTTAAGCATAAGGACAACTTTATCTTGTACTTTACCAGTATTCGATGATAAGTACAAAAAGTACATGTCCTCGGCATGTAATGTTCTCTCTCTTCCTTGCATTCTAATATTCTCCTCAGCAATAGGTGCATTACGGAAATTAACCCGAAGGAAATTAAATTAACAGCTGACTCTCTCGTTACGTCACAGCTCTTATGACCCACATCAGAAGCGAGCGAAGTGTGGAAAGCACTCGGCAACTTCTGAACACGTCCACCAGTTTCCTTGAGCTGGAGCAACGGATCTTAAGGCGACCAGCGCAGACACTTGTGGAACTAGAAACCAGTTCACACTTCCTTGCTGCTAGAAACCGGGTTCTCGCTCGGAAATTTACACTTTCAGCTCCGTAACCCGAATACAATTTTATTCAGACTACAGAATAATAAAATTCCTAAGATGGAAACTTAATGAACACATTACGACGTTAACAAAAATATTTAATATCACAGAGAGTTTACTGGGTTTTTGGACTTCTTCCATCGTCCGGTATTCTAGAGAATAGAAAAGACGACGTTTCGGAAACTGGATCTGTTTCCGTCATCAGGTGAAGGAGGGAGAAGATGAAGAAAGCAGTGTTCTGGGATTTGGCACCGTGTATATGTGGTGTTAACCGACGTTTCGGAGGAACGTATCGCCTCCATCTTCAGGGTAGAAGAAAAAATATAAGAAATCTGCAAGCGAANGTGGGGCCTTGGCCGATTTTTAAATTTCTTAATACTATATTCAGTCGGTGGGACTACTTGGACGGGGGATCAGCCGATCGCAAAGCCGCTACCAACACACAGAATAACAAACACAGACAACCATGTCTCAAGTGGAATTCGAACCCACGACGACCAGTGTTCGAGAGGTTTAAGACGGTTTATGACTTAGACCGTGCCGCCATTGTGATAGGCCGGGTATCATTAGAAACAACAATTATAACTCTCCACTCTAATCTTCTTCGTAGTTATTCTTAAGGATTCGAAAATAAGGCAACACCTTTTTTCTAATAAACATATTTTTTGGTTGGGGGGAGGGGGAGAATTCGCCTTATAGTCGGCCTAATACGAATATTGCTCAGTCGGTCAATAAACTCCCTACTTTTACAGGGTCCGAAGATGCGCTACTGTGTTAAGAAAATCCTCCAGTTCACGTCACTGGGCCTACATCACATTTCTTTAAGATCCAACTTTATATATCTCTAAAAGTTTGTGATTATGGTACGTTGATAAAAATATTATGTTTTTGGACCGGAGATAGGGACTAGCTCTATCGATTGGGCCCAACTGGTTAGGTTTTACCTGAAGACGGAGACAGAATCCAGTTTCCGAAACGTTGTTTTGAAAAATAAAGATGACGGTTTTTAGATAAAGACAGAACGACGGATAATGCCCAAAAACATAACATTTGTAGCAATGAAACATCGCCACAAACTTCTAGGTCTTATAGCCAATTCTTTGGCACATCACTAATTTAAGTTCATGATTTGTTTATTCCGTCTTGCAGTGCATACACTTATCTATCTTCTTCTCTCACTTTCACTACATGTTTCGGCATAAGAATGCCATCTTCAGGTGCTACTCAATTCACGTCAAACTAGCACATTGTATGCCTTGTCTTCACTTTAAAATAACTAAAATATATGTCCATCATATATATTGACAAATGTCAATCGTAAAAATATTAAAACTGTTCAGGGTTCCCGATCGCTACGTCGTATCTTATTACGNGGTTTTTAGATAAAGGCAGAACGATGGATAATGCCCAAAAACATAAAATTTGTAGCAATGAAACATCGTAACAGACTTCTAGGTCTTATAGCCAATTCTTTGGCACATCACTAATTTGGTTAGACTCTTCTACACTGCGCATGTCAAATACAATATTTCGCTGTAAAATGTGAAAGTTATTAAAAAGTAAAAAAAAAAAAAAAGTAAAGATCCCTGTAAGACGCCGTGGAGGTCCATAGGGTTGTGAGAAGTTGAGGATCCCAAATTTTCTAGACAATCGGCTCATAGTTGGCGGTTAGGTTGTCAGCCCTACGCGTCGGCCTCCCTTTACCCCCAAGGATATTCCTGGTACTCATTTCTGTTAGAGGCTGTATCCTTCCATCAATGTACAGTCCACCATAAGAGAAGCATTTTCTTAAATTTGCCGACTAAAATTTCATATATATATTTCTGATCTCCTCTTGCGTGCTACATTTGCCGCCAACCCCATTATATTGGCTTAATCGCACGAATTGTATCAGGGGAAAGGACGAATTTGTAAAGCTCCATACTGTGCAATTATAACTGGTCTACTTTTGTGTGTAACCGTTCTTGAAAAGCAAAAATATTATGCAGAATTGCAAGAAAGAGATGCAGTTACGTAAACTTACAGCACAAACAGGAGACAAGTAAAAGCTCTGTGAGCATTTGTTTAATATGACCATAAAACTTGACAAATGATGACTACATTTCTTTTTATTTTCTCTGAAGTTTCCAGTGTCCAGAAAGCCGCGCCCGTTTCCACGAGGCGAGAGGCGTTATGCAACCCGAAGTTGAACCGGAAACAAGTTCTCTTGAATTAACCGTCATCCGAACACTCCACACATTCGTACCCCTCGAGGCTCGGCTAGACAAACCTCTACGTGCAGTCTTCTGTTTCTTTGCATATTTCACCCAAAATTTATATTTCATATCAACAAGAAACCAGAAATAGCTTCATCTGACAACACACGGCAGAAGGTTTGAAGCACTGAATTTCTTAGCATCTCCCACTCCATAAAGGAGGGTTCTTTTTGGGAAGATGACAGTTGTCAATCTTGTCTGGCTTTTAACGAACCGTGGAGTTCACCCTTAGACAATACCATCCTTCCGTCTATGCCCAGTTCTTACAAATGTTCTCTTACGTTCAGATTTTCAGACCGTCGTCTGCTCAAAAGCGCCTAAATCATAATGATCTTGAAACCAGGCAAAAATCCAACCGACGTCACATCCTACCGACCAATAAGCCTCCTACCTACAATTTCAAAAGTCCTCGAAAAACTAATACTGAACAAAATAAACCAAGAATCACACCCACAAACATGGATACCAAACCACCAGTTTGGCTTTCGATGAGCCCATTCGACCATCCAACAAAGCCATCGCATAGCAAATACCATAACCAACGAACTAAATCATAAACAATACTGCAACACCAGCATTTTTAGGTATAGCCCAGGCTTTTGACAAAGTCTGGTATTCTGGCTTACTTTACAAAATAAAAAGAATATTCCCAAAAATTATTACAAACTACTCAAGTCATATCTAAGCGAAAGATTTCTCGAAGTCAAAATAAATGAGGAAATATCCAACCGCCTACCAATCCACTCAGGGGTGCCCCAAGGAAGCTTACTCTCTACACACATGATCTACCCACAACAAAAGAAACGACAATAGGTACTTTTGCAGATGACACTGCTGTCTTCGCTACCCACGGCAATCCAACCGCAGCCTCCTCTCATCTACAGGATCATCTAGTCCTCATAGAAGCGTAGCTAAACAAATGGAAAATCAAGGTAAACGAAACGAAGTCCACACAGACAACTTTCACCCTCCGAAAAGGCACTTGTCCCACAGTGCAAATAAATCACATCAACATACAACCAAAACAACAGGTCAAATACCTAGGATTAACCTTTGACAACAAACTAAACTGGAGACAACACATAATCAAGAAAAGAAAACAGATGGACCAAAAAACCAAAGAACTCAACTGGCTCAAAGGACGAAAATCCCACCTCTCCATCGAAAACAAGTTACTAATCTACAAAACAGTCATCAAGCCTACATGGACATACGGCATAGAACTCTGGGGCTGTGCCAGCAAATCCAACATCGCCATTATACAGCGTGCCCAGTCCAAAATACTCCGAACCATCATGAACGCACCACGGTATGTATCCAACCGCACCCTACATACAGATCTAAAAACTCCTTACGTAACAGAAGTCATCCGAGAGAACAGCACCAAGTACTTCAGCAAACTAGAAAATCACTCCAACCCACTTCTTCAACCACTACTACAACCTCACCAAAATCGAAGACTCAGAAGAATTTGGCCAACAGAGCTAAGGAACTGAGGAAAACACCACTGGATGTTTATTCCGCTCACGCCATGAAGAGTGTACACTTAGCTTTTATATTGTATGCCAATCAGCACACAGACTTGTACATTGTACAATCTGATTGTCAGTGAAGGAGAGAGAAAACAAAATGATTTTCAGACTAAAATTATATAAGGTAAATACAAATTTGTCCCTGTGTTATACCAACTAAGCATTACGCCATGAAGACGTATGGGGGAGTAGAGCCATAGACCCACGTTTTGTTGACTTCGGCACTAGTTGGAGGTGAGTGGTCAGCTTCACGACATGGCCGTTTTACCGCCTGGGAAAGAGCCCCCAGTTCCTATTGGATAGGAGGTTGGACGGAACCCAGAAATGGACGAAATGGAGAAGTGGAAATCCTCGGCCCTATCGGGACTCGAACTCCGTCCCGTTGGTCGTCCAGCCTGTAGGCAGTCGCTATACCGACTGCGTTAATGGTGTATTTTTCTATTTACAAGGGAGAGTCAAAAATAGACCACAAACTGAAGTAGAACAGCTGTTAACTGATGTAATATATTTTCTATATGTGTAATTGCCGGTCACGGTAGCCGAGCGGTCTAAGGCATGCACTGTCTTCGCTCGCTCGGAAGCCGAGACTGTGGGCTCGAATCCCACTCAGGGCATGGATGTTTGTGTGCGTTTTTCTGTGTCTGTTTACAGGTAGAGGCCTTGCGACGAACTGATCACTCGCCCAAGGAGTCCTACCGAATGTGTAAGATCTAGAAGAACCGAAGTGAACGGAGAAGTTCATAGAGGTAGGCCTAGGCCCACTGGGGCTGTAGTGCCAAGGAAAAAAAAAATACGTGTAATTAGGTAGCAGCATAGTCCAGCTTCATGACAGTCTAGGTAGCAGACGCCCACGCGTAAGTTCAGTGGTTGGTTTCAGTAGACAAAATGGTGACCATGCTTGGGGGTGTATTACCGAAGAGCAGCGTTCTGTTGTGCGTTTCTAGTGAACAAAATGACTCAGTGCAAAGGATATTAATAAAGAAATGTTTCCTGTTTACGGTGGGAAGTGTTTGTCGCTTAAAGCGTTTCGTAACTGGGTGGCAAACGTTTCGCTGATTACGAAGAGTTTGAAACAGAGGTGCGGAAGTAGCTGAGACAACAGCCAAAGGACTTCTACGAGTATGCTGCGGGTTTCGGCGAACTGGTAAAGCGATGGGACAAGTGTATCAGTGTTGGTGGAGGATATGTCGAGAAATAACTGTTTCTTTTTCCCAGGTTCAAATATCACAAATTTTACGTTTCATATCCATTTGTGACCTAGTTATTGAATCTACCTCGTGCTCATCCATGAGCTTCATGCCCTGCCGATCTTGTTGTTCTTTATTTCATCAGCCGAATAACACTTGGTGAGGGGTGAACATTATTAATCTCCTAATTTGTTACTATTTCATCCTTACATTATTTCGTCTTCCTCGGCTCTAAATATTCTCTGCACAACTCCGTTCTTTTATACCCTCAGTCTATTAAGGTTCAGATCCCACGTATGAACGACCGCCTCTGTGGTCTAGTGATCAGAGTTCTTGGATATGGATCCAGAGGTCCCGGGTTCGATTCCCGATGGTACCAGATTATATGAGAAGTAGTGGGCCTGGAACGGGGTCCACTCAGCCTCGTGAGGATAACTGAGGAGCTATTTCAACGATATAGCGGCTCCGGTCTAGAAAACCGGGATTAACGGCCGTGGGTATCCGTTGCGCTGAACACGTGACACCCTCTATCCGCTGAAGTTGACACTAACTTCGCCGACAAGCGGCGGTCGCTCGGTCGATATAGTTCGCTTGCGGAATACAGGCCACGGAGTTCGTTCGTTCCCACGTATCAATGAAAAAATGCATCTTCATAGCCACTGTTGTGAGAATCTTAGATTCTACCCCAATCTTATGTTCTCCTCTTCAGGGCAAAAGACCAAGATGCAAACTCATATAAAATAAGACTAACATGATAGTTCTGTACATATAAACATTTAGATTTTCAGGCAGGAGACAGAAAAGTAAAGGACACTAAACTGAACGTCAATAGGTTTCCTTAAAACTTCAAATCCCTCAATTCCTTGGTGAAGACAATCTTCATTGTTACTGTCTCTCCCTTTGTCATACTCAAAGTACATATTAGTTATTATTACGCTATGAATTCCTAATTCCGTTATAAAGCATATCACTTACTCATGGAGCTGAGCCCTTCTGGAGGAGCCGCCAATTCTGAGCTACTCAAGAATTGCCCAGCATTTTATGGAGCCCGAAGGTTCATTATCGTGTTGACAAAACCATCCACTGGTCTCTATCCTGAGCCATATCAATCCAATCCATACTATCCCATCCTATCTCTCTAGGATACATTTTCATATTGTCCATCCACCTATGTCTTGGTCTTCCCAGTGGCCTTCTCCTTTCCGGCATTCCCATCAATATCCTATATGCAGTCCTCCTCTCCAAAATTCATGCTACATGCCCTGCCCACCTCATCCTCCTTGACTTGATCATTCTTATTATACTTGGAGAAGAGTACAAATTATGACGCTCCTCATTATGCAGTTTTCTCCAACGTCCTATCATTTCATCTCTCTTCGGTCCAAATATTCTCCTCAACACCCTCAGTCTGTGTTCCTCCCTTAATGTCAGAGACCAAGTTTCACACCCATACAGAACCAAAGGCAAAATTATAGTTTTGTTTGGACAGTAGACGAGAAGACAAAAGGCGGTGGACCGAATGGTACAAGCATTACCCGAGTTCAGTCTCTTCTTAATTTCTTCGTGAATCAGATTTTGATCTGTTATCGCTGTCCCCAAATATCTAAACTGTGTCACATTTTCAAAACGTCTGTTTCCTATCTTTATGTCATGATTTTGCCCTGCATTTTGGTGACGAGACAGCAACATATACTTAGTTCTCTCTGTGTTTACTTCTAGACCAATCTAACCGTACTGGCATCAATTAAAGTTTGTGTGTTTTTCTTTATAGTATCTATATTATCACCAAGTAGACTCACATCATCAGCATAGGCCAACAGCTGATGTGTCCCGTTTAATTTCAGACCCACCTGGTTTCCTTGAACCTCCCTAATAGAGTAAGCAATCACTAGGTAAATTGATAGCTGGATAGACTTCAAGTTCATCAACAAAACGACGAGAGTTGACATGAAGAATTAGGTCACACACATCAGTAATAAAAATAGCGAGAAGCAAAGGACCTAAAATTGACCCTTGAGGTAAGCTGACAGACGACAAAAGGCGACGAAAGTATACCAGAGAAACGTACACACGACTATCTGCTCGTTAAATGACTGAAAAAGCAATGGAAGTAACCGGAAGCTAATCCAAGTTGTTGAGTTCCTGAAGAAAAATGCTAAAATCAAAATAGATAAGAGTCAGCAGACTAAGGAATACCAAAGACAAGGAAAGTGATGAACTTCGTAAGGTTAGATATGTTTGATAAAAATGTGATGGCAATATTTTAATTTAGATATTAAAAAGTGAGGAAAACAGTAATGTATGGTAAATTCAGAAACTTTGGAAAAACAAAACAGACTCCGTGGTTTCAGTCCGCAAGCGAAATATACCGACCGAGCGACCGCTGCTTGTCGGCGGAATTAGTGCCAACTTTAGCGGATAGAGGTCGCGTGGTCAGAGCAACGAATCCCCACGGCCGTTAATTTCGGTTTTCTAGACCGGAGCCGCTATTTCTTTGAAATAGCTTCTCAATTATCCTCACGAGGCTGAGTGGACCCCGTTCCAGACCCATTACTTCTCAGAAAAACTGGTAGCGCCGGGAATCGAACCCGGACCTCTGGATCTGCAGCCAGGAGCTCTGACAACTAGACCACAGAGGCGGTCATATATAAAATAAAAGAAAATTTAATTATTTTAGCCATGTTTCCTTTATTACGTAATAACAACATGTCGGAAATGAATTCATGTTGAGAAATAGTACAGTCAAGATTTTATCTTGCTATTTCCCTTCAAGCCTCAAAATAATCCCTTTTTGGATATTTTGTAGACATGTAGACCAAGTGTTGGGTGCACTTCCCTTCATAGAGGTAACTAATGTTGTTGTTAATGCACGGTATGTATGGAAAGCATGAGGTTATTCCAGACACGGTCTTGATGCTCTCTTTCAACTTAATTCTTTAAGACTGAAACAAGTACTCAGTTTCATGGATGTTATTCTCCTTGCACCCGCCAAATTAATTAGGGGCTTTGCCTTTTTATTCCAGTGTAATGTCTAGTCCTTCAGCCAGGTGTGACAATTCTGTTGAAACTATCAGTGTTCTATGTTTTCTGAACAGATAAAATTTCCCTGGCGGATACCTTTATTGTTGCATGATTCGGCTCAGATTATTATGATGTCTTTCATTTTCTTCTCGTATCATAGTTATTACTTAATTTCTTTACTACTGTACTTATTACGTACTTTATTTGTTTACCTATTATAGGTTTCAGCTGCTAGCAAGTATTTTAATAAATTAATTTTATTGAATGAATTTATTTNCAAGCAATTCCGCGCCGTTTACTGAAGCCAGAGTTGTCCCCTATTTACAAGACGCAGCCAGATAAGTCCAGTCTGCACCACAACACCCTGTTTATTCAAGATCAGTTATAATATTACCCTTCCATCTACGTCAGTGTCTTCCAAGGGATACAAATTTGTTTTTAGACATTATCCATCGTCTTGTCTTGATCTAAAAACAGTCTTGTTTATTTTTGAAAACACAACGTTTCAGAGACTGGATTCTGTCTCCGAAACGTTATTTTGAAAAATAAACAAGACTGTTTTTAGATAAAGAAAGGACGATAGGCAATGTCCAGAAACACAATACTTGTACAGTACTGTACCATCGTCACAAACTTTTAACCTCATTTTGCATGAGATCTGTTTTCCAATCAGATTTTCGGATTAAAAGTGTGTATTCAATTCTCACCTTCCACGAGTATGATAATATCGCTCCCATCTAGTCGTTTTTTATTTATTTCTCTATTTTAGGATATTTACAATCTACTCATAATGTACTAATACAGGGTAATAAGCAAATGTTAGAACGTTGCGTGGTTTGTAGGGAGTACCATTCACTGATGAGTTATCCTCCGTTACCTAGAATGGGTCTTCTTGACATTGACGTTTGAGTCTTCTGTTCACTAAGGGTTGGTCGGCGAGTTCTTTTATTAGTTGGCTTTCATGATCCACAATGCGGTTTCTGTATTAGATGGCTTGTTTGTTTTTTTCCTTGGCAATACAGCCCCAGTGGGCCTAGGCCTACCTCCGTGAACTTCTCCGTTCAGTTCGATTTTTCTAGATCTTACACATACGGTAGGACTCCTTGGGCGGGTGATCAGCTCCTCGCAAGGCCTCTACCTGTAGACAAACACAGAAAACGCACACACACAAACTAAACATCCATGCACTGAGTGGGATTCGAACCCACGATTCCGGCTTCCAAGCGAGCGAAGACAGTACATGCCTTAGACCGCTCGGCCACCGTGACCGGTGGCTTGCTTGTTTATGACCTCATTTATATAAGGAACTCCAAGAGTTTGATTTGATACGAACTATGGAGCGCAAGTTATGTAACGTAGAGTTTTTGTCTGGAATGTTTGTAGGATTTTGGTGTTGGACGGCTTACTACAGCCCCACAGTTCTATACCGTACGTCCATATGGACGTGAGCATAGTTTTGTAAATGAGAAGTTTATTTTCCAATGATAGCTGGGATTTTTTGCCAATTAACCGGCTCATGTTTCTCACTTTTGTTGATAGTTGTAATCTCTTGGCCCGGATATGGGTCTTCCATGTGAGCTTTTGATCAAGGTGAAGCCCAAGATATTTGACTGTAGATTGTATAAGGATTGGTGCATTGTTTATTGTGATTTGTGGGCACGTGCTCCGTTTTGTGGTGAATGTTATTTGCACTCATTTTTCAACATTCACTGTGATTTTCCAGAGTTGTAGCTAATCTTGGAGGGCACTGAGGTATTGCTGTATATTTTTTGCTGCCCTATTAGGGTTTTTATGAGAGGACAGAATTGCAGTGTCATCTGCAAACATAGCCAATGTTATGTCGTGTGCTTGGGGTATGTCAGATGTATAGATTAGGCCAAGAACACTCTCCTGTGGAACCCCCGAATTGATGGGGTGGTAGCCAGAGTGTGTATTTCCAATTTTGATTTGAAAATGGCGGTCAGTTAAGTAAGATTTTATCAAGAGGTAGATCTGACAAGGCAAGATATTTTTTTTAATTTGTATAGTAATCCCTGGTGCCATGCTTTATCAAAGGCTTGTTGGGTATCTAAGAATACAGATGCACACATCTTCTTGTCCTCAGGGTTTCCTTTATTTTGTTAATCAATCGATGACACTGGCAAGTTGTTGAGTGGTGGTGTCTGAATCCGAACTGTATTGGGGAATGATGTCTTCTATTGCTATCATTTGTTTTATTCTGTTTAATAGTAATCTTTCGAAAGTCTTGGACATCACAGGTAAAAGACTGATTGGCCGGTAGAAAGAAGCTAAGGTTGGTGGTTTACAGGGCTTAGCAATCACAATTACTTGCGCGAACTTTCACTGTATGGGTTATACTGCTGTATATCGTTGTAAGGAGCACTGTTGCTTTTGTGGGGAGGTGTTTAAGTATGACACCCACTAGTAGGTCGAATCCCGGAGCTTTGTGGAAACGCGTTTTAAGGAGTTCATGAGAGAAAAGGGCCGTATGGGTAGGGAGAGTTGACAAGGAACGTCCAGGAATTTTAGGATTTTTGCTCGATCGATGTTGTCATCTTTTGCAGGTGAAAAGATTTTTGCTAGTAGATCTGCAAAGATATTCACTTCTTGGTCGGTTCTTGCCCAGGTCCTATTCAAGGTTCTAAGTGGTGATGTTGCGATGATAGACCTGTGAAACTTCCTCGTTGCCTTCCGCAGTGAGTGATCTTCAGGAGTAACTTTGATATATAATGTCTGAAGGTGTCGATACGGGCTGATTGTGTTGTGCTGTGCAGTTGATGGGTGAGCCGATTGAGAATTTTCTTGTCTAATGGGTTTCTCGTTTGTTGCCATCTTCTGCGAGCTATTCTTGTTTCCGCTACCCGTTTCCGAAAATGTAGATGTATGTTTTGACTTCGAGATACTATTTGGGGGGGGCGCTTGTCAAGCAGCCTCTTGGATTATTTGGGTTAGGTAGTGTACTACTTCTTCGAGTTCATGATTATCCTTTATTCTGTGGTTTAGTCTCATGTTTTTATTTATGATTTCTTGGAAGAGTTTCCAACCAGTACGACTGGAGTCCAATTTAGGTTGTGATTCTTCTCAGATTACAGTCATAATTAGTGTGATGATTACTGGACTGTGGTCAGAGCTTAGGTCAAAATTAGACTCTATATGACTGTGAAATTTGGGTATTCCTTTAGTTATGGCGAAGTCGAGGAGATCAGGAATTTTGTTCTTGTCTGTCGGCCAGTACGCTGGTTCACCAGTAGAGAGAATTTGTAGATTCTGCTGTTGTACGTATATAGTTTGGAATATATTGCGTCCTTTAGGAGTTGTTAGCCTGGATCCCCATGCCGTATGCTTAGCATTCCAATCGCCGACAGCAAGAAACCGTGGTCCTAGTGACTGGAGAAATCCTGCATATTCTTGTGACGAAATAAGGTGTCGTGGGGGGCTGTAGACAGCTGCTATGTTGATGTCCCAGGAGAGCGCCGGTTCTGTTATTATAGCACTTTGTATTTTAGTAGTTGTTTGGGGTTGGTGTACCTGGTGCTGTAGGTTAGACATAATTATGACGGCTGAGCCGGCGTGGTCCGTTCCGTCAGGGCGATTGGCGCAGTAAATACTGTAGTTTGCAATTTTGACGACAGTTCGATCTGTATCATGACTTTCTGAGACTATAGGGATATCGACAGAGTTGATTTGTAGAAACAATATAATTTCGTGCACATGATTGGTTATTCCGATGGCATTCCAGGCTTCGATTCTGATAGAGGTAGCCGCTATTTGGATAATTTACTGATCACAGTAGTAAGCATGCTTAGTATCATGCTATTCTGGTTTAGAAGTTGATTGAACGTGGTTTTGAATTCATTCAGAAAGTTTCCGTAAAGGTACTGAAGCCTTGATTATTTCCATTTTGAGTTGTTGGGATATTTGAGATCACCGCGTGGCTATAACTGAATGCATTTTGGTGACGGCTGTGTAGTAGCGAACTTGTACGTCTGTCAGAATTTAGGGCGTTTGGTTGGTTTTTGCTATTTTCTTTGTATTTTAGCCGTATTAGATCTCTGTATACGGTGTAGCCCTTATAGTTTGCGGGGTATGCTCCTTTGCATAGTACACAAGTCGCGGGGGTATCTTTAGGTTTACTGCAATCCTTAGTATCGTGGGGACCTGCACATTCACACAGTTGTATGTCTTCAAACAGCAATGTCTGGTGTGCCCATAAGAGTGGCACCTCAAGCACTGAACAATGTCTTTTTGGTGTCTTGGCGGTTCAACCCTGATTTGTGTGTTTCCAATATATTCTATATTGGAGACATCTTTGTTGTTATTTTGCGATTCCAAATCCACAAAGATTAATGGTAAAGGGTCTTCGGTAAGTCTATGTGTACGTTTATAATATTTCGTACTTTGTGACCTTTGTTTCCCAGTTCACTGATGATATCCGTTGTCGGTGTGGAGTGATGTAAGTTTCTAATCACAATTCTATGTGCTCTGTCTTGTTTTAATTGAGAAGAGTGATGTATTATTTTTTCTTCTTTGAGGTGGCAGATTAATTTCCTGTGGGTGTCTGGTGTATGTGCCTTGATTTGTACTCTATTATCCGGGAAAGTTTCCGTATGGTATGTCTCTGGAGCGACTATTTGCGTTATGTTATCAGTCATCTGTTTGTAGTTTGTAACCCCACAGATGTAAATTGGAGGTGCTTTGGGGTCTTTCGGTTTATCGTCATATATATTGTTTGATTGAGTGGTTTCTTCTATCGAGGGTTCATTATTTGTGTCCGCAAGTACTTGAAACTTATTTGTTGTCACAACTTGTGCGGAGTTGTCCTGGATGTGATGGGTAATTTTTGTCAGTTTTCGTTTATTTGTGACAGTCTGCCAAGGGTGTTGCTTCTCATTTAGGGGTTTCTCCTCTTCTTTGTACATTGACTCGTCGTCACTGGTTACGTCCCAGGAATAATGTGATGTTCTTCTTGTTTGAGTTATGGTTTGAGGGAAATTGTTTTGATTTGCATATTGTTTAATATGACCATAAAACTTGACAAATGATGACTACATTTCTTTTTATTTTCTCTGAAGTTTCCAGTGTCCAGAAAGCCGCNTGGATATGGAGAGAAATTTGATGGTTGTGGAAGTGGGGAATGTTGGGTTTGAGTGGGATATTGGGAGAAGTTGGATAGTTGTGACGTTGAAGAGTATTGTGATTGCATTTCGTATTGAGGAAGTTAATGGGTTGAATGGGGTATGAATATTGTATTGTTTGGTTTGGCCCAGGGCCGTTTCCAGTTGGAAACATTAGAACTTACTTGTTAAAATTAGCTGTATCTTCGCCACTCTGGTTTATTGTTGACTGTTTTAAAATGTACTCAGGACAGTAGTGAACTGCGTTTGCGAACTGTTTATCTAGGAGCATTTTTGTTGCTCTTTAGCCTACAGAGCGAACTGAGGTACGGTTGGATTCAACGTAAGTCAAGTGTATATCCCATTTACGGCGTACACACGATTCACGCAGCGCTGTACAGACACATCCGCACTCTTCAGCGACTCTTAAGAGACTCCACATCGTTTTTTGACTTGAAAAATCTTAATAATATTTTTTTTTGTGTATGTTGTTTAATGATTACTATTATAAGTAATCAGCTAACTTCATGGACTTCTTTTTGAGAAGCCAAAAGTCGCTAATATACTCAACAATTCCCACACATTTTACAGAACCTGAAGGTACATTACCGCGTTCACAAGACCCCGCCACTCATCCCTGTCCTGAGTCAGATCAATCAAATCCCACCTCCTTAAGATCAATTTTAATATTATTCTCGCACCTTCGTATTGGTATCCCCAGTGGTCTGTTTCCTCTTGGCTTACCCAACAATATCCTATATGCATTCCTCTCCTTACGTCTATGTGCTGCATTCCCAGCCCATCTCATCCTCATTCGCTTGATCATTTTAATTATATTTTGACGAGCAGTTCAAGTTATGAAGTTCTTCATTTCATAATGTTCTCTAACCTCCTTTTATTTCATCCCTCTTCAGTCCAAATATTCTGAAACACCCTCAGTGAAGTTACGATACATGACACTCTCAGATTTTAGACCATTAAGCCCCGAGCGGTAAGATTAATGAAGTATTGAAAACTGTCTGGAAGGAAGCTCTCGTGATATAACCGAGGTATTTTCCCAGCAGGAGCCTAGGGAGAACAGCCTAAATTCCAACCGTACACCTCTCGAATAGAAAAGCATTATCGCTACACCAACTTGATCGGTGAATAATGCGAATTCCGAGGCGTCTGTTTCAAATACAAAAAGAATTACACGGTGCACAGAAGACAATATGATCTTACTTACTCGTGCTTACGGAGCTGAGCCCTTCTTGAGAAGCCAAATCTGCAGCTACTCAAGAATTTCCCAGCATTTTATGGAACCCGAAGGTTCATTACCGTGTTCACAAGAGCCCTCCATTGGTCCCTATCCTGAGCCAGATTAGTCCAGTGCATACCATCCCATTCTATATCTCTAAGATCAATTTTATTATTGTCCACCCACCTACGCATTGGTCTTCCCAGTGGTCTCTTTCCTTCTGGCTTTCCCACCAATATCCTATATAGTTTCTCTTCTCCTCCATTCGTGCTACATGCCCTGCCCACCTCATCTTCATTGACTTGATCATTCTAATTATGCTTGGAGAAGAGTATAAGTTATGAAGCTCCTCATTATGCACTTTTCTCCAATCTCCTGTAACTTCATCTCTCTTCGGTACAAATGTTCTCATCACATTATGATCTACAAGTTGAATATGAAACAGTTTTCGACATGCAACATATTGTGGCATGTAGATCCATTGCTAGGGAACGCGTTGATAAACACACGTTTCAATGGAGACCAGCTTGGTACGAAACACGTTTCTGTGTAAACGAACATTCAACAAACAACTGCACGGATGCCGCTATGCTATATAAGCGGCCGTTCAAGTAAGAACCAAGTCAATAAGTCACACAAAATCATGATAATGAAAATGTTCGTAACCTCGGTCAAGGCGAAGCCCGACACAGAAAATATAAGTAAAAAAAGTAAAGCTATCCCTGTAACAGGCCGCGAAGGCCCATTGGGTTGTGAGACGTTGAGGGTGCCACATTATCTAGACAATCGGCTCAAAGATGGCGGTAGTGTTGTCAGCCTTACGAGCCGGCCGCGCTTTACTCATCAGGAAAATTATTTAACTGATTCCTGGTACTCATTTCTGTTAGAGGCTGAGTCGACCCCATGACTTACTACTGCAGACAGTGACTCTGATAAGAAATAGACCCGTCCTCACGTCAGAGAGGGCGCCCCACAATAACAAGACCGAAACTGTCAAACAGTAATACATATCTGGTCATAAGCCACAGATGGAGCTCGACAACAAGACTGACTGACTGACTGACTGACTGACTGGTTGACCGACCGTCAGTCGCAAAGTGACTTCGACTTTGAGGCCGTAGTAGGTTAGACACGGCAGAAGGCACTAAAAGAGAAGACAGTCGTAATTGTTGAAGAAGGTGTTAATCAATCCAATCCAATCCAATCGCCGTTATCATTAGCCACGTAGCCATAAACACGCGACAGTATGCAGCGGAGGCTTGTAAAGTGCCATTTTAGCATCGGTTTAAGCACTTTCCTTAGGTAGAAGAGTTCGGTGCCGACACTGAGCATCACGCAACAGAGATAATAATGCATGGATGTTTATTTCCACGTCCCCACATATTTTCAAGACGCGGTAAAGTAAGCCACGGCCGCTTCCATTTAAAACATTGCCTTCTCTCCGTTCATAATCATCTTTTCATCCAATTTGAATGTATACAAAATTATTCGGTTTAAACAACGGCGTTAAGCAACTCTTGGATAAATGAACATACAAGTCGAATTCATGTCCCTGCGGAAATGTGCAGGAATATTTCATTTTCGAACAGTAAGTGTCTAGCTGGAAGGTTGGACGGTGAATTGGCAACCCAGCACCGAAAAAGAAGGAACTCTTTGGAATAAAAAAAGAACCAAGGATATGAAAATATTCTTTGGTAGGCAACAAGAAGAGACATGAGAACTGAGAACTGAACACTCAGGAATCTGTGTGGGATGGGTTCAGTGAAATCAGCCACAATAAATAAGCGAAGTATATTACAGATTTTCTTGGAGTATAACAAATCAAACAGGACGATATTAGCCGTTAACCAGAAGACGTTTTCAGACTTCCGAAAATATGAGCACAAACAAGGACATCTAGGAAGAACTAATTGCCTAGATTCTTTGAAATATAAATTAATTTCATGATTTGAATATTTGAGAGGCTGTAACGCTGATACTGATCTAGAAAATGGAGATTAACGGCCGTGGGGATTCGTTACGCTGACCATGTGACACCCTCTATCCGTTAAAGTTGGCACTAACTTCGCCGACAAGCGGCGGTCGCTCGATTGGTATAGTTCGCTTGCGGACTACAGGCCACGGAGTTAAGTAGCGCTGATACTATCGCTAAGATTGCCTCAGGTGACTTGATATACATACCAAGTTTCATAAATACCAGTTCAGATAATCAAGTAACACTGAGGGCATTTCTTCAACGGTTTCAGCGGTTACAGACTCTTGACAGTCTAAACGAGGGCAGTCACGCGGTAGGCTATCATTTCTAACAGGAAACCCAAAGGCAAGAGACTTTCCCTTAGCTGCTCTTCTCAAGAATGACATGACTTACGCTTGCTGCGTGTTTGGCTTAATCCCCGACCCTGAAGATGGAGGCAGTACGTTCCTCTAAAAATTAGGCAAATTGCTGCCAGATTAAACCGCGTCACCCCTAAGAAGAGAGTGCTCTTTTTATGAATACGTAGTTTTGTTCATAAAATAACACTCTTAGTCATATAACCTGTTTGAGAGCCTACTTTAATATTCAGATTGAGCCTCTGAAGTCGAGAGGATGTGACATCACGTACCTTAGTTACTGTCTGTCATCATGGTGCAGCATGTAATCGCTCTATGCATTGCCTAGAAGAGAAACACAGGCGGCCATAAATGGCGTTACATATTAGAACTCGTAAGGCTACCTACCCACAAAACAATATTCTCTCTTGGGAATAGAATGAAGAACCTTAGGGATATATAAAGACGTTGAATTTTGGATTAGCTGAGCATCTCTCATTTCTCAAATAGAAATCAGGTCCGCGGTGTTGCTCTCCTGCCGACCAATTTGGAAAACATGAAGATGGAAGGATTTCGTGTGAAAGAAGAGGTGGGAATGATCAGAAACACAGGTCACCACCCTCTTTACTGTTTTGTCCTCACAGAGCACTTGAATGCATCTTGTCACGTGTCTGACAGACTGTACACGTTTCATGCCGTGCATTATCCCCTTGGCCCAGTTGGTCAAGGAATTCCCGGTTCCTCACGGAACAGAAGGTTTGCTACCGTGTTTCCAATGGATTTTCCGGCTAAAGTAGCCTAATGCTTTCCATCTATGCATGCTACATGTCCCGCTTATTTCTTCATTTTTTATTTCATCAAGCGAAGAGCGAGACATATTAAATTCCTGATTATACTGCTCCTCATAGCAGCCTCTCAGAGCCCTGTTCGCAAATCCCCTCAGTCTGTGGTTTCTCTCAGAGCGAGAGCCCAGATGTCAAACTATATGACAGACACTCCTCTTAAGAAACACACTGCTCAGTACACTTCGTTCTGTTAAAATAAATTTAAAGGTATCCCTGTAGCATGCAGTAGAGGCCAGTAGGGTTGTGAGACGTCGAGGCTCCCACATTTTGTAAATAATCGGCACACAGATGGCGGTGAGGTTGTCAGCCTTACGCGCCGGCCGCCCTTTACACCCCAGGAAGATTTATGGTACTCATTTATATTAGAGGCTGAGTCGACTCCAGGGCCATAGTGCGGCTGGAAGAATTAGGTAAACTGAAAAATCCAATAACCTCATCGGGCAATTGACATAAATAAAATGGTTCGAGTTTCCATGATTTCGGGTAACGTATATTTAGAGGTAAAAGGTTAGAAAGGTAAAGATGGCCGAGTACCCATATTTTGAAAGGTTAGCTTCAGCTTGCAGCTGCTATACCCCTGAGAAAAAAGACATCCACTGTTCAGAAGAATGGGTGAGGCTCAACACGGCCTCGACGCGATGGTGAAGAGATCAACTGCTTAAGTCAAGTTCATGAAACCGCTGATATAGGTGTGTGTGGTTATATATATATAGTAATAGGATCATTTTGAGGAGTGAGGCTCAACACGGACTCTACGCGATGGTGATGAGATCAAATGCGCAGGTCAAGTTCATGAAACCACTGATATAGATGCGTGGTTTAATTTGTATGTTGCAATAGGTTCATGCTGAGCTGCTGGTTTCGGCAGAACTCTGCTATGTTCAGGGATGATTAAGTATGAAATCTACTGAAAGTTTTAAATAATTGCAATATATTAATATAATTAGGGCCGCGCCATAGCTCAAGTGGTTAGTCGCTTGTTTCCCATCGCGGCGGCTCGGGTTCGTTTCCGGGTCTAGTCAAGTGGGATTTGTGGTGGACAAAGTGGCGCTGGGGGCAGGTTTTCTCTGAGTACTTCGGTTTCCCCTGCCAATCTTCATTCCACCAATTGCTCCACAATCACCCACACCTATCACCTGGGGCTGGTACAATAGGCCAGAAGTGGCCGCAGTAAAAGGGACTTAGTCCAACCCCACTAGCAATACAAAATTAATTAATATAATTAAGTCTTATATTTCTATAGCAATTTTTCGAAGATGGCGGAATCTTACTGAAGCATGTAAGAATGAAACAAACATTTTATAACTAGACTAAACAACAGATGTAACAGACGTTTTTATTAAATTTACTTTGAGCGGAAGGCAACAATGAAAATGTCATCTTTAAGGAAGAAATTCCACCTTTGCCGTGAATGAAATCCAAATTATTAACCCATAACGTACAATTTTACTGTCAGATATGAATAGTGTTTGTGTATGTAGTCATTGTGGTGGCTACTAATGTACATACATCATAATGCATTATAACATATATTATGAAGGAAATAAAGTAGAAATTAGGAGAAAAGCGAAAGTAGATATATTTGATATGAACAAAAGATGGTGTGTTTACTGTGGTTGAAGTCACTGAGCTTCGGTTCTGCGCAAATTCGTTACAGCGAAAATATTCACAACACACCGTAAAGAGAGTATGAACCTTGATACGAAAATACGCTAAAAGAACATTCGTTTCTGCACATCATGTCAGCATATGATGAAATACAGTATGTACATCTGTACTGATTACGTATAAACATTTCTTGAACTGCGCTGCCGAATGTACAAACTTTACATAAGTATAAGGCAGTGTGATCACAAGCAACTCTCGGCTGTCAGATACAATACACGACCGCATATTCATCTGGAATTCAGATATGAGAAGTTGGAAACTAAGCTGGTCTACTTGGAGTTCCGCGCCGCGCGCCACGCTCTGATTCGCCGTGTGGAGAGAAAACTTCGCCGATTACTTGACTGGAGTAACTACCGACAAGCAGTCATATCCAAAGGCATTAAATCTCACTTTTGTCTCAGTTCTATTATGCCTTGTGGGCACATACAGGACACAGCTGTAATGCAGTGTGCAAATTAACGTTACCATGTAAGGAAGAAAACACCATATCTTAATTAAGAACTGTATAATTTAAATTCTTGTTTGTAGCTAATGAAGCCAAGCGGAAAGCAAAGGACTTGATATGTAGGCTATATAGCGGAAATGATATTTTTGGTCGGAAAAGGTCGAGTTGAAGAGACCACGTGAGAGACCTCTTGAGCAGACCGGAGAATATTATAAAACTGACGTTGGAGAGAAATACGGTGGAATGTGGGGGGACTGGATTCGTTTGGCTCAAACAGAGTCCAGTGGCAAGTTCTAATAAGAAAGATTACGAGCATTCAGTTTCTTAAAAAGGGGGATTTCCCTTATCAGCTGACTAATTACTAATTACACTAATAGGTTGCTCCTACCGGCAACACCACTCAACTAACATCAGGTTAGATTCCTGGCTGAACCACAGGCAGCTTTACTCGTCATGTGGTTTTCTTCAGCCGCTTCAGACTAATACTGACTCAGTAACTTCACAGCGTGAAATGCAACCTCCTTCCGAATCCTTCTATACTCACAATTCACAATCATCTGGCTCATGAACACGAAGATACAAAAAAAAAACTCAGTGGTTTTAGTCCGCAAGCGAACTATGCCGATCGAGCGACCGCTACTTGTCGGCGAAGTCAGTGCTAACTTTAGCGGATAGAGGGTGTCGCGTGGTCAGCGCAACAGATCCCCACGGCCGTTAATCTCGGTTTTCTAGACCGGAGCCGCTATTTCCTTAAAATAGCTCCTCAGTTATCCTCACGAAGCTCACTGAACGCCGTTCCAGACCCCAGAAAATCTGGTAGCGCCGGGAATGGAACCCGGGAGCTCTGGATCTGTAGCCAGGAACTTTGACCACTAGACCACAGGGGCGGACCACGAAGTTACAACATTTAAATTTAAATATATTAGTTTAATGACTTCAGAGTGAGCAGACATCCAAGGGAAGACGATCAACATGAGAAATTATTGCTCATGGCTGTTGGATACACGTTACTCTGTTCTAGGCTCCAGCAGCTGTGGCTGGTTTGCATACAGAGCGTGTCCTAGTTGCGCTCCGCGCCGTGTCTTCACGTGGATGTCACAGCGACGTGTATAAACCGAGATCATTTCACAGGCTCTGTGTCATGGCGTCCGTTCTTCGCAACGTTTTCTCTTAAATAAGCCGAACTACAATAATGAGACAGCACCCCTACTTAATGCTTGTATGTTGCATAACCGTCTACGGTACGTGTCTTCAAGCGAGTACATGTAATACATGTAGAATATTTTGAGGCTTTAACTAGCAAAATCGCTCCGCATTTCATTTATTTTTCCCATCTTGTATTATTATTACTAATAATTACTTTACTTACTTACTTACTTACTTACTTACTCATGGAGCTGAGCCCTGCTGGAGGAGACGAAAATTCTGTAGCTACTCAAGAATTTCCCAGCATTTTGTGGAGCCCGAAGGTTCATTACCGTGTTCACAAGAGCCCTCAACTGGTCCCTATCCTGAGCCAGATCAGTCCAATCCATACCAACCCATCCTCTCTAAGATCCATTTTATTATTGTCCACTCACGTAAGTCTTGGGCTTCCCAGTGGTCTCTTTCCTTCTGGCTTTCCCACCAATATCCTATACGCATTCCTCGTCTCCCCCATTCGTGCTACATGTCCTGCTCACCTCATCCTCCTTGACTTAATCAATTATTATTAATAATACGAAATTTTATTATTTTCAGACTGTTTTCTCGTCAATATTTATATCAATGCATCAATTCTGCAAGACAAAACATTATTGTACGGACGAGACTGAAAAGTCTCTTGCGCAATCTTAGTTTAAAAAGGCATTTCCCTTTCAGCGTTCAATTTCATACAGACGTAATTGTAAAATCGGTAATGTTAAAATGCATATTCTGACATCTTGACCATAACATCAGACAGACGGACCACTAAAATTACTTGCCAAGAGCCGGAGTTGAAAGAAAGAAGTTCATGGACGACTGATTGGTAAAATAAACCTTCCTACACTATGATGTTGTTATGCCCGGGAAAGTTTCTGCTAGTCTAAATAGGTGGGAATGTTATTATATAAAAGAAAGTCCAAAACGCGGATGTAGGAAGCAGACATGTTATACAAAGCAGCCCGTACAAATTGCCTAGCAGACAGCTGTAATCACTACAATTGCAATGGTGGAGCATCGGCTGTTACTCATGATCTAACGCCGTGTACTGTACGCATGCGCATTCTTGCCCATAACTGTCGTGACCACTGCTCAACTATCGCCGAACAAACTGAATAACACGACTGCAAAGGTGAACTTCAGTCTGGACCGTGAATGCTTTTCAAAATTCGCCAATTCTGCAGCAATTCAAGAACTTCCCAGCATTTTATGGAACCCGAAACTTCAGTACCGTATTCACAAGGGCTCTCCTATGGTCCCTATCCTCAACCATCCATACCATCCGATTCTATCTCTCTAAGATCTATTTTAATATTGTCCACCCACTACGTCTTGGTCTTCCCAGTGGTCTCCTTCCTTCTGGCTTTCTAACCAATATACTATATGCATTCCTTCTCTCTCTCATTCGTGCTACATGCCCTGCCCATCTCATCCTCTTTAACTTGATTATTCTAATTATACTTAGAGAAGCGTACAAGTTATGAAGCTCCTCATTATGCAGTTTTATTATTCTTTTATTGCTTTCAATATTCACCATAACGACAAATGTTTCAAGTAAAAGTTCCATGTTACGCTAGATTTACATATTATTATTATTATTTAACTGCAAGTGGAGTTTCACCCGGTGGCAGGGGTACTACAATAAGACAACATACAAATAACACATAAACACGTTCAAACAAAACACAGCACACAAGCAAAATGATAAATTCATATTTGCTGTGAGCCGTTACTTACTAAAGTCGAGTTTCATGTAAAGTAGGTTTCATAGCGCGGTGTATTTTACCGTTATCAAAAATTAATTCGACCCCAAATTTTAAGATAAATTAATACAAAAAAAAAATACTCCGCGGATTGATTCGGCAAGCAAACTATACCGATCGAGCGACCGCCGCTTGTCGGCGAGATTAGAGCTAACGTTAGCGGATAGAGGGTGTCGCGTGGTCAGAGAAACGAATCTCCACGACCGTTAACGTCAATACCAAATTTCATCAAAATCGGATCAACAGTTGCCGAGATTAAATTAGTGTGGTGACAATATTATACAAGCGACCTCAATATTTTGCTTCCATTTTATGCACGGGATGAGTACAAGTGCGCCGGTCACGGTAGCCGAGCGGTCTAAGGCATGCACTTTCTTCGCTCGCTTGGAAACCGGGATCGTAGGTTCGAATCCCACTCAGGGCATGGATGTTTAGTTTGTGTGTGTGCGTTTTCCTGTGTTTGTGTACAGGTAGAGGCCTTGCGACGAGCTGATCACCCGCCCAAGGAGTCCTACCGAATGTGTAAGATCTAGAAAAACCGAAGTGAACGGAGAAGTTCATGGAGGTAGGCCTAGGCCCACTGGGGCTGTAGTGCCAAGGAAAAAAACATGAGTACAAATGCACTTTATGACATAAGAACGTAAAGTCATAAAGTGCATTTGTACTCATTCGTTGTTGGTCGATTAATGGCTGTCAGAATTAGAGTGGGTCACATCAAAAGCCTCTGAACTGAAATAATAGAGATCTTCATATTGTAACGAGTGATTCATAGGAGTTCGAAATGATATCCACGCGATTGTACATTATAATTCGTGCTGTGATTTTGCACTTTGCAGTAGGTTTATCACTGAAAGTAAAATGGACATTCAAGCATTCAGGTTGTTTGAATGTCACACAGAATTAATGTTATGTTAGTGCTAACTTCGTAACACAACTTTCTCCGATCACGATCAAACAGAACGAGCGACTCACGTACGTTTTGACGTACGGTTCCACTGCGTGACTCTATGGCATGTTCTAATTACTGTAAATAAAACAAAACAACTTGTGAAAAAAGTAAGCCGCATTCGTGCAATATTATTTATTTACATATTGTGAATAAATTTATACTGCAGTCCTGTTTTTGCAGAGGCACCATTGCTTTAAAAACAACGTGTATTTTCTTCTTCTTCTGCATGGATTCACGTATTTAAGGATGTGACCATAGACAGGGTTTGGATTGGTGAATTCGATTTATTGACCACTACACACACCACTCGGAACTACAGGTAATTACAGCGCTACCGCCAATCTTCACACTTTACAAACCATAGCAGTATGCGCCATACCTTATCCAGCCTGCTATCTTCACCAGCCGTTCCCTAGCAACGGCCTCCAACAGTGAAGACCCCGCAGCTTCCACTCTCAAGTCGTTACTGTCCGGTGATTATCCGGCAACTGGACTCTTGACAACTCAACTACGGTACCATCTCAGCCTCCCTTGCAGAGTTCGACTCAACTGCCAATCCTCAAGTAACTGCGTCCTAGGCTGGCGGCCATTTTATGCCACCCTCATAGTCTTCTCTACACAGACTGACTTTCAACTGACAAGTAAACTGCATTGTCCCAATTTTTCTTTTTAACTTTTGGGCACGGATCACATGGAAAACACCCCCGTTTCCATTGTGACTGTACTGTTGCATGCGTCTCTTTTCCGCGGGAATGTGTTTACCGAGCCGTTGTTTAGGAACGGCCGTTTGTTTATTCGTTTATTGCATATCAACTGTTCTACTCGTTATTTGTCACCTGGTCTTTGCCTAGCAACGGGTCTGTAAGTCACATTACTTAATACGACTTCTTCGACAAGGAATTGGTCCATCGAAGAACAGCAAAAACACAGAAAAGTTGGACTCAAACACACGATCTCAATGTTAGAGCGGTTAAAGTCAGGATGCGCATCAGACGAGGCCACTGAGGTGGGCCTGCAATTTCGATATCTTCTCCGGACACGCCTTCTTCGAGACTTCCGCTTCCCCCATTGGTGTTCAAGTCAATTTCTATAATATAAAAATAATGTATCTACAAAGGCCTACAGTACATTTGATAGAGCGACATTACATTATATTCTCACTTTTACATAAAATCAATAGATTTATAGCAATATGGGCTTAGTCCAGTACTCCTGTCAATAACTGTTACAATTAGGAGTATGACAAGTCATTCTTGCAACACTTTTCTGCGTGGCATTTGTCCAGTATCACAGATTTTTGTACTACCAACCTATCTGTATATCCATCTATTTATGGCTCTACAGTCCTTGGTTAGGTCTTTGCCGGCGTTCTCCATGTTCTTAATCTATACACAGACGGAAGGACTCCTTGGACGGAGATCATACCGTCGCAAGGCCGTTACCTACACACAAAACAACATAAATACAGAATAAACGCACACACATCCATACCTTGAGGGGGATTGGAACCCACGATCACAGTGTTCGAGCGACCGAAAACAGTTCATGCCTTAGACAGCACGGCCACTGGTCTGGTAAACTGTAGTGCGATATTTTGCATTATTCTGTTTTCGAATTAGCATTCATATTTACTGATTACGGTTCGAAAAAAATTGTCATAATTAGTACCTCTGAGTTCGGCGCAAGCACATTAATTGCCCAAATAAAAAACAAAGGAAACTGTTGATACCTTGTCCTCCAGTGGGCACGTTTTGAATATGCATACGTACTCATCACGTTTTGAACTTTTCTGGAGAATCTCAACGCTGAGAACAGCCCACTGAGCTAAATTTAATCAAAATATTTAACAGATAAAATAATGGGAACAATATACAAAAAAGAATCACTTATAGAAAAACGGAATTAAAGATGGTGGAAAGAAACCCACGTATGAATGAAAAAAAAGGAAATAAATGAGGAGCCGACAAGAAGGAAGAACAGAATAACAAGAAGGTAAGAAAAACGAAGGAAAAAAACAGTAGTTGCCGCTTTCCTAAAGACTCTGCCACCAAAATTATACGAACATTTCTTATTTCCCCAACTTCAGTTCGTATCCAGCTTCTAGTAAACTTGACTTCCGTATAACAACATAAACAGAATAAAAACAAAGATACTACGGATGATAACAATTTAAATTAGTGAAATATATAGCTACAACTGTGAGCATAAACCTCCATGTGTCTGGAAGTCCGGTTCTATTCGTGAATGAATCCGCACCTTCACTGATACCCTCGCTGAAGAAGACAAGAAGTCATTATGTAATTCCATTTCGAGGTATGTTAATGGTGTACTCCAGACATTCTGATTCCATTCATAAGTTATGTAGCTTTCCTCCGAACTGTACACTACGGGTTAAGTCCCTCGTTTCCTGCAGCTAGCTGCCGTCGCACGGCAGAAAAAGTTGTCTGGTCTTAAAGACGAAGACCGGTTTCATGTTCTGCCAAGAAACACTTTAACTGAAAAATAGTACAATCAGCTATTGCTGATGACAACACTCTCGATACATGTCGTTTATACATCCACGCCTTGTGTGGGATCGAACCCACGATCCCGGCTTCCGAGCGAGCGAAGAAGCACATGCCTTAGACCACCCGGCCACTGTGATCAGTGATCACTGTGTGAATGTTATACTGTATGGCTATCGCTGCTTCTCCTTCAACATATAATTTCACACGTCGGAATTGGTCCCAAATTCCGGACAATATACTGAATATTGTAGAGTAAAGAAGAATATTTGCTTTATATTCGGAAGGTTCAAAGTTCGAATACCGGCAATAATTTCCTGGTTTCCACAGGGAACACATACAAAGCCGATCGGAATATGCAACCGAGCAGCTGCGCACGCAGGGTCTGTCTCGGGCTGCGCAGTGACCGAGTTACGCGTCCTGCATTCCCGCCTGTCTGCCTGCCACGCTTTCAACTTGGGCAAAGGGGCTGTACATGTCGGAACGGCAACTCCAAGTTGGTACTCAAAGCGTCACACTGGCTTTAGACTTCGCGATTTCAATCCAGACTATGTGACGAATATACGCGAAGAAATTTTATTAATTATTATTTACAGGAAATGTATTTCGATTATAATCAGCATTCGCAGTAAAGTGTGACGTATCACTCGGTAAACACATCCCCTCTGGAGCTAACGCGAGTAACAGTTGGAAGTCTATTGCTAGGCAACAATCTGTAAACACACCTAAAATAATACTGGGCAACGGGGTCCGCCCCGAGGTTAATAAGGAGAAGTTCCGAGGGAGCAATTAGTTGTTGTCAGAAGTTGAGAGGCTTCAGTTGAAGAAGAGTTCATTGAAGCGAGTTCTTGTCAAGAACTGGGTCGAGTTCTGGAGATAACAGTCCAAGATGATTGAGAAGAAATGGCAAAGAAGGAATTAGACTGTGAAAAGAAGACTTCATACGTGATTTGAAGTGACAGTGAGACTGTTATAAATCCGTTGCCAGGATACGACCAATGAAGACTGAGGAACCCAGTGCGTGTGTAACGGTGAACAGTGTTGTATTGCCCGTAGTCCCGAGTTGTGTGAATAATGTGTCAATAAAGCCGATCATCCAATCAAAAACCCCGTCTATAAGCCCCGCGCATCCCCTACATGTGACAATTGTATATCCTACTTTATATAAGGCTCGAATCAGATTATTATAAGTATATGCCGAACCTACTGTAGCCTTCTGGAATTTACTATCCTAGCAGTACTAGGATACTGAGGTGTATATAAATCAATACGAGCTTACTTTGGCGAAATCTTTAATTGCTCAATTATTTTAACCTAATATTCTTCTAAAAATTTTACTTTCAGAAGTTCATATATACTTGTTCCTCTGTATAAGAGACCACGTTTCACACGAATAAAGAAGAACGTGACTTCATGGATTGGAATCGCATAGCTAACCAAGAAATGCTGCATCCTCCCTGGGACCCGAATGCCATATTCAAAATGACCTACTCAATTAGAACGACTCTCGACACTGTCTTATAGACCGCCTTTGGCTTCTAGAAACTAAGCTCTGAAGTTTTCTGCTTATTAACTTATGAACTATTTCTGCAATCGGCACACACGTCTTTACAACCGACTCCGCTGTTCACAGTTTATAACATGCCCCGTGGGAGGCGCGTTCTTTGACGTACACGTAACAAGAAGTACGATGTCATGATCGTCATGACGGTAGGCATAAGAACATGGCAGTGAAGCAACAGATCAGGGTAAGAAGCCTTCACCCTTTATGGTGAGAGGTGAAAAGTGAAGGCAACATAATCTGTACTCAGACGTACTTGGATTACGGCCTTCTGGACTATGACACCGTGTACTCCTCTGATTATCAACAGTTCGAAGGTATTTGTTGCTTTCATCTTCAGGGTTACTTTGCCAGTTATCTACTAGACCATATGTACTAGTAGTTATAAAATATACCACAATTTAAATTTTCATGACCGTGAAATCACCTAACTTCACGCACCCAACATACGCAGTTTCCTTTCCTGCGAAGATGCAACACTCACCCACTTTATGTTATTGTGACATTGCTAGGCAACGAATCGGCAAACAAGCCCGCAACAAATACGCAACTAACAATAGAAAATACATGGACGCAACAATGGTACCGGTGTCGCAAGGCGAGTTTTTTATGTGTTTCGCATATATCCATTGCTGGGCAACGGATGTGTTTTCTGTTCTGTGGTCCAACTCGAGATTATACCAGTATAACGAGAAGACTGATCAAACCTGCGTGGAGGCGGGGTCGGATACCTCCACCGTCACCCTGCGAGTCGTAGGAGGAGACGAAAAAGGAAGTCTCAAATCTGAGAGAGTAAAATATGGTCGCGAGTCCCAAGTGACTCGAACCCGAGAAAGACTGCGCTGGTAAGGGCCAGAAGCATATACAAAAGGCAGACCCATCCTTTCGTCAGAGAGGGCGCCCCACAAAAACAACACCGTAACTGTCAAATAGTAAAAAATATCTGGTCGAGAGCCCAAGATGGAGCTCGCCACCAAGACCTAGTGACTGACTACTGACTGTCATCAGTCGCAATGTGACTTTGACTTGATTTACAGATCAGCCGTAGTTCAGTTGCCAACTGAAAGTCAGCCTGTGAAGAGTAGACTTGACATGTGAAAAGAATTTGTTTATTGTATTTTAAATTGTTTCATTTTGGTCCGTTACACTATTATACATAAAATCATTACAAAGTCCGTCGAGTGTAACAATGTTTNTCCTAGTGATTTGTGAAGTGGGTAGGTTGGCGATAGCGCGATAATTGATTGTGATTAAGGTAGACTGTGGAAGAAGTTGTTAATAAACCCAATCATCCTATCCAAGACCCCCGTCATTATTAGCCACGGAAGCATAAACACGTGACATTATGTTCTTGGAAAACCGAAGATGTATAATTTTACACCAAGTCGTAACTGAAAGGGCCACATAACCTTGCCGCATCTTCACAGGAACGAAAGATTAAGAAGGTGAAGTATACTGAAGCGGATAATATTTGTGACTATGAAGTATATTACAGTCTTATGGTAAAAACGTGAACAAGGAAAAAACGGCAAGCGAAGCACTAGGTAAGGCGTAAGAGTTAACTGACTCTCCCGTTATTTAACGAACACTAATCGTGATCATGAATAGTGAGGAGTTAAGGGATTTCAAAAAATTGGCCGAGTCATGTATCAAGGTACTACGCAAGCATTCAACAGAAGAGACCGAGGAGATTCCTGACGAGGGCAGCAGATAACGCAGCCGAGATTCGAACTTAATAATTCCAGCAAACAGATCTAGGGTGAAGTGGAACCTAAGAGAAGTTCTGTCTTCTGGAATGTGACGCAGTGTAATCCGGCAGAAGTCTACCGACATTTCGCAGCATTGCAACGACTCCCACTCTCAGGGTTCATGAGTAGAACAAGCAAGAAAGCTTTGCTTGCCCTCTGCTTCTTCCTTACCTTATTCTTCGACCCTGAATATGGAGGCAATATATTTCTACGAAACGTCCGTGAAATTTTGCTGGGCCAAACGGTGTTACATTTCAGAAGATACTAGTCTTCACTGTTAGCGGTATGCGAGCCTCAAATTTACTATTTCCGCACATTCTGCATAAAGTCACGTGTAATGCAATTGAATAAACAGCGCAAAAATATTTAGTAATAGTTTGAGCAATGAAACGTTCTATCTTCTGAAATACAAAGCCGTGTAGTCGGGTAAAGTCAAAGGACGTTTTCGAGGAATACATCGCTTCCATCTTCAGGGTCGAGGGGTAAGATAAGCAAGCATGAAGCACACATCTGGCACAGCCTTCCTGCAGATTGTAGTCTCGGCTTGCTTTAGAACCCTGCAGGTGTAGGCAAAATTTCCTCGAAACTTCGGATGCGGACGACACGGCCCTAGAACACAGAAGACAACTCTCTTCATAAGTACCGCTGTAGGAGCCTCGGAGCCTCAGTGCACGAAGTGGAGGCCTTGCCATTTCCGTCTCTGAATCTACTGTAAGGATTCAGCTGAAACTGCATATCAGAAGCCTGCACTAGCGGCCTCCTCTCGATATACTTTGGGTCCTTCCAGTTCAACGTAACTCCTACTTTACGCGAGTTTCAATATAAAGATACAAAGAGAAGCCATTTATGGAGGACGACCCCGGCTTCCATCCTCAGTGTGGGCGAAACTGGAATTATAAAATAAATGTTGCAGGTCTACTCTTTAGTTGCCTAGTTTTGTACATAAGACAGACTCCTGCAAGTTCCGAAGCTATAAAGTACATTTGTTGGATGCAATTTAGAAAACTGCATAATGAGGAGCTTCATAACTTGTACTCTTCTCCAAGTATAATTAGAATGATCAAGTCCAGGAGGATGAGGTGGAAAGGGCATGTAGCACAAATGGGGGAGACGAGCAATGCTTATAGGATATTGGTGGGAAAATCAGAAGAAAGAGTCCACTGGGAAGACCAAGGTGTAATTGGGTGGACAATATTAAAATGGATCTTAGAGAGATAGGATGGGATGGTATGGATTGGATTGATTTGGTTCAGGATGGGGATCAGTGGAGGGCTCTTGTGAACACGGTAATGAATCCTGGGGTTCCATAAAATGCTGGAAAATTCTTGTGTAGCTGCAGAATTGGCGGCTCCTCCAGAAGGGCTCAGCTCAATGAGTAAGTAAGTTGGATGCCATTTGAAACTTCGAAGAGGCGCCGTATTTATAAAAGTTAAAAGTATCTTCATATGGAATATGAGGTATTAAGAGGTATTTCCGTACAAAAGTTCACACACCTCTCGCCTGTGGCTCCCGTGGCTCGGTGCGTAGGTATAGATCTCGTGCACCCGCCATGCAATCATTTAACATTGCGGAAAAACATGTTTGCAGACGTGGACATTTCTCGGAGACCATGTGCTACGCCCAATTTCAGGACCGTGCACTTAGCTGGTGTGTCCCCACATCTTCATTTCGCTTAGAAACCGTGTTGATAGTGCTGATGGCACGCCATAGCAAGCTTACTGATAATACAGTGGGACACGCGGTAGCGTAGTTGGGTGAGGCACTATGCTACAAGTCGGAAGGTCGCGGATTCGATTCCCGATGAGGTGGATTTCTTCAATTTATCTAATCCTTCCAGCCGCACTATAGTCCCGAGGTCTACTCAGCCTCGAAAATAAATGAGTACCAGGAATCTTCTTGGGGGGGTAAAGAGCTGCCGGCTCGTAAGGCTGACAAACTCACCGCCATCTGTGAGCCGAATGTCTACAGAAAATGTGGGAGCCTCG
>NW_019739948.1:306828-314685 GCF_002891405.2 Cryptotermes secundus
TGGTTCAGTTTCCTTGGTATACACGCCAAGTTTCATAACGATTGGTTCAGGCATTCAAAAGTTTTTTTTTGGAGGGGGGGATCCACAGATACATAGGAAGGAGATCTCATTTTCTCAAAATAAGGAATGCATATAGGATACTGGTGGGAATGCTAGAAGGAAAGAGCCCATTAGGAAGACAAAAACGTGTGTGGGTGGATAATATTGAAATTGAGCTGAGATATGGGATGGTATAGATTGGATTGATCTGGCTTAGGATAGGGACCAGTGGAGGGCTCTTGTGAACACGGTAGTAAACCTTCGGGTTCCATAAAATGCTGGGAAGTTCTTGAGTAGCTACACAATTGGCAGCTTCTCAAGAAGGGCTGAGCTCCATGAGTAAGTGAAGAATGCCTGGATTTTCTAACAGGCACATGAATACCACAAATATGTCGACAGTACAGGGTGTCCGGATGAAAGGTATCCAAAATAAAATAATTATAACTCATAAAGCTTTTATTCTACACTGAAAAATACATAGATACATGGATGGATGGATAGAAAGATGTATTTATATATGTACGAACATTTTTGTGTTCCCCAGTTACTGAAGATGGAGACAGGGGCCGTATCGATATGTCCTTCGCTGCGTAAGACACGTTTCATTTATTTATCATGTAGTTAACATAGCTTTCAAAACAGGCCCAGACCTGCCAGTGGAATGATGAGTATGAAAGAAGAATTTGAGGAAAGGTAGACAAGATCGTGCTTATTGTAAGGTGCTTCGTGTGCATAGGAACTGAGGAAAGCCACGGAAATCCAAAATCAGAATAACCGGTTTCCGAGCAGAGAATCAAATCCCCGGAGGTTCTGAGCAAGACGTAAGCTTGCTGAGCTTGCTGAGCTCTATCAGAGGGCTTTGTGACAACACCAGACACTCCCAGCTTCTCAGAAATTCAACAGAGACAAGGTATGGACCAACCTAACCTCCAGATCACCGATTCCTTTTGTACATTTCATGAGAAGAACGCATAAAAATAAATGCAACATTAAAACTACGAGAATTTCTTGGTCCAAACATAAGAATTTTGACCCTGAATATAAGGATTCAGTTCTAAACAGGATTCTGGGTTACTCCAGTTTATTTCTAGTGGTCATTTAAATGAAGAGCTCTTCATGGACACTGGTCAGTTGAGTGGCTGTGCGTATTGCACCGATCTGGCACCGCACGCTTCCAGACAAGCTTAACAGCTAGCAGCCTGCTACAGCCTCTGCACGTGACTGATGAAGGACGAGCGAGTGAACGTTAGGGGCCGAATTTGATTGGTCAGCTTCATTGCATCTGGCACAGAGAAACTTCTATAAAACTACTTAAGAGTACAACTCTCTTCTCTACAGCTGAACAAGTCCCGTTTCTACGGCAATAAACCTGCAGAGGAGAGATAGCTTATACAGCATTACTGCTAATGTTGTTGACACGAAGGTGAACTCTTATACCACTCATTTCCCCTTTTTTGAAGTGCATGTTTGTTGTAATACTGGCAATGACTTTTCAGAACAAGGAGGCGCTCCTGATCAGTAGAAAAGCTCCGGAGAATGACCAACAAACAAACAAACAAACACACTCCGTTTTTTAGCCCTCAAGCGAACTATACCGACCGAAAGACCGCCGCTTGTCGGTGAAGTTAGTGCCAACTTAAGCGGATAGAGGGTGTCGCGTGGTCAGTGCAACGAATCCCCACGGCCGTTAATCTCGGTTTCCTAGACCTGAGTCACTATTTTTCCATTCAAGTAGCTCCTCAGTTATCCTCAAGAGGCTGAGTGGACCCCGTTCCAGACGAACTATTTCTCAGAAAATCTGGTAGCGCTGGAAATCGAAGCCGGACCTCTGGATCTGTAGCCATGGCCAACGCTATATTAAAAGTGAATTATTACAACGTGGACTTCAGAATGTTTCGCAGTATAGTTACGAAGCTGTTAAGGCACTAGAAGAAATTGAGTTATTCGGTTGATAAAGGATCCCCGGCTTTATATAACTCGAAGGTTCATTACTGCTGCAACAAAATCTCTCTCTGAGCCATTTCAATCCAGTCAATTCCTTTCTCTATGAGCCACCTATTTCGGCGTCTATAAACTGGTCTTGTCCTGAAATTTTTCGTCCAAGATTTAGTATACCATTTCCCCATGAGTAGCATATGTCCGGCAAATCGCATATCTCATGGTCCCCCTTTCCTGTTAGGCAGCTTAGGAATCTGTTCGCTGTGTGCAGGGTTTGAGGTTCTCACAGCCGTGATTACGAAGAATCCTATCTTCAAGGATATAACGCCGTGTAGTCCGATTAAAAGTCAGCAAACCTTTAGGAGGAACATATCGCCTCCATCTACAGGGTCAAGAATGAGCCAAGCAAGAAACAAGCATGAAGCACAGTGCGGGCAGAGCCTTCTTCTTGGTTTCATTCTCGACTTACCTTAAAACCCTGAAGGTGTAGGCAAAATTTCTCCGAAACGTCTGTTGACTTTCACCGGACTACATGACATTATAGAGAAGATATTATTCGTTATTAGTTATATATATATATATTTCTTAGTCTCCTGGCCCTCCCTTCTGAGACATGAAGGTGGGGGGGGGTTGTCGGAAATATCGGGTAGCACGCGGATGTAGCGACTAAATAAGTTTGTATCTTTACACATTCGAGATGCTGCCAACAGAGCAGGGGAAAGCTTGCAGTGTTTGGCAACTCGAAGAACGCCCTCTCCTTAAGTCACAAGGCAACTGTGTCCGGCCTGGAGTTCCTACAAGGTGGAAAAAGTAACGGTAAAGTTATCCCCGCATCAAACCATGAAGACGTGTCGGGGAGTGGAGGTATAGCTCCACAATTCTTGACCTTTGTGCTAGATGAAGGTAAATGATCAGCTTCACATTCCGGCCGCTTTACTCCCAGGGAAAGAGCCCCCAGTACCCATTGGATGGGTCCCAGAGGCGGTCTGGACTCTGTGAAGCAGACAAAAACCTCTTGCTCCCGTCGGGAATCGAACCCTGACCATTCAGCCCATATCCCGTAAAAGTTGTCCCTGCGCTTAATTATTAAGCATTATACGTGAAGACATATGGGAGAGTGGTGGTATAACTCCATCTTTCTTGACCTCGACACTGGATGGGAGTGTGGTCAGCTTCACGTCCCTGCGGCTTTACACCGAGGGAAGAACCTGGTACCCTTTGGATAGGAGGCTGGGTGGTCCCTAGATTCGGTCTCGTCGCTGTGGAGAAGGGAAATATCTTACACTGCCGAGAATCGAACCCGGGTAGTCTAGCCAGTATCCTGTAGCTACGAAAGTTTGACCAAGTTGAATCAACGTTCTGGCTCAGCAGCTGTCCTGGGTCAAGGTGAGTTGGTCGCAGAAGTTGGTCAGACAGTCAGTGAGACGAGGCCTTGGTCAGCAGGCAAGGATGAGCGCCAGGCTGGATCGGCAAAGAACAATTCTGTCAAACAGCAATGCTGTTTTACGCATTTGTTCAAAGTAAAGTCACGTACCTTGTACTCAATAGCAAGAACCTGCGAAATGCCTTCTTTCGTTAAAGATAGGATTCATGTCCCACTTAGAATTTGAGACACAGATAATGAGTATTGCGTGATTTCGTGGGGATGCTGGCAATCAGAAATATGAGGATACAATAAACGTTTTTAAAAATATTATATTTCCTTCTTTCTTTTCCTCTTTCGTTCTTTAATCTTCAGTCTTATTTCATCTCTTTCAACATGCATTCAATGCGATTTTGCGCACATTGTCCTAACGCAGACACAAATCCCTTACTGAAGATAAAATTCAATAAAATTCATTGCTCAAAAGCCGTTCAACTAGAGACACGATCTTACGGCCACTCAGACACACTGTTACTTGCACTGCGTACATTTATCAAGTCTAAAATTATCTCGTATAAAAGTTGTAGACCTCATCTGGTCGGCGTCTAAGAACGTATAAATATTTTGCAGCATGGGTAAATTCGAGTTGGTAATCTTTCAAAAGCGGGTCACGGTAGCCGAGCGGTCTAAGGCATGCACTGCCTTCGCTCGCTCGGAAGCCGGGATCGTGGTTTCGAATCCCATTCAGGGCACGGATGTTTGTGTACAGGTAGAGGCCTTGCGACGAGCTGATCACCCGCCCAAGGAGTCCTACCATATGTCTAAGGTCTAGTAAAACCGAAGTGAAACGGAGAGTTTCATGGAGGTAGGCCTAGGCCCACTGGGACTGTAGTGCCAATGAAAATAAAAAAAAACCTTCCCAATAAAGAAATGATAATGATTCGGTATGAACTAAAATTAATTTCGCACTATTACAATATTTAGGTTGGACGGCAATACGAAATTTCTTCGAAATTTTTCGAACGAACACGTTGGTTCTATGCTTTAGATCTGTAGGTTCTCGGTTCGAATACCATCACGGACACCCGTCATGGCAACTGCGATTCTCCTGTCGTGGTTTAGTGAGTTCCTCCAGACAACTTCCGGGACAGTACAACACTCAGACCAGGATCGCTTCCTTCTGAATCCTTTCCAATTCATTTTACCATCCGAGGCCGAATGCGTCGTTACATCTGTCTGTCTATCTATCTATCAATCTGTTTTGCATTGTTTTAGTACATTGTCCTTATTTTCAAAAAAATAAAAGCAGGCTTATGAGATCACCTTGCTGTCTTTGTGTCTGTGTATCCCCATCAACTTTTGGATGCCTGAAGCAATCTTCATCAAACTTGGTATGTGCATCACGGTACCTGGGCCTATCTCAACGGCGTACGTCATAAGAACATCTCATCAGTCTGTGTGTCTGTATGTGTAGCGTTGCTAGCGAATGACTCAGTAAACACGTTCCCGCTGCAAAGAATACACGCAGTAATACTTTTCGGTCTGTGTCGTATTACAATAGTCTATGCGTTTGTCTGTGTATCTATCTATCATTGCTAGGCAATGGTTCTGTAAACACGGCAATGAAGAATAGTTAGAGGCGTCGTTTTCTATGCGGTCCGTATCGTGGGCGATTAGTCATCGAAAGAACCTCTTGTTTGTCGTTCCAAACAATCTGATTGAAACTGATGAGTGCTGCTTCACTTGTAATGATTTGGCACTAGAGAAAATCTCCGTTGCTGTGTCCGGTTCCTCTTTAAGTGAAAATTACTAAGTGTATTACGTCAGTGTTGTGAATATTTTTACTGGCCAAGTAAAATATATAGAAATTTCCCACAAAGCATACTGAGGCAATAAAACTGTGTACTCGCCAGTGTTATTAACGTACATTCTCGTTGAAAAAAAATTTATCTACGTTCAAACCGTCCTCTTATGTCCACAGTCGGTTACGAAACAACGACAAGGTTTGCTTTATGAGAGACTTCACTGTAACTCGTACCCACCACGGGTCCCATCACACTTCGAGCTGCAAGCAGCTGTTTGTTCTCTTCGTCTTCACGTGTAAGTTTCATGGGTAGTAGCGAACAGGCCTACGCGATGGGGATAGGAACTTATCCCTAGTCTGGGCTCTGGAGCGCCCCCTCAGCTCCACCTGGCATGGCACCTTGGGGGCAAAGGTTTCGGGCCTGATAATCAGCTTCAAGACCCGTGATCTGCAGCACCTTACTTATGTCTGCCCCAGTTCCAACCTGACCGATATTTACTTGGTGTTTCTCATTTTTTTGATGCGTAAAATGAGGCAATGGCCCCTTCCTTCCCAATCCTTTAAATTTAACCTAAATGTTACCATAATTTCATATTATTTAGCGTTAAATAACTTTTACAGTTGATACAAAACAAACTCCGTTGCTTGAGTCCGCAAGCGAACTATACCAACCGAGCGACTGCCGTTTGTCGACGAAGTTAGTGCCAAATTTAGCGGACATATGGGGTCGCGTGGTCAGCTCAACGTATCCCCACGGCCGTTAATCTCAGTTTTCTAGACCGCAGCCGCTATTTCCTTGAAGTAGCTCCTCCATTATCCTCACGAGGCTGAGTGGACCCCGTTCCAGACCCACTACTTCTCAGAAAATCTGGTAGCGCTGGGAATCGTACCCAGGACCTCTGGATCTGTAGCAAGGGATTCTGACCACTAGATCACAAGGCGGTCTGTCGTTAATAACCTAGTATTTTATCCATATTACGCTGCAGGGCCTACTGCTATCTACTTCGCTTCTGTATTACCTCCCTTACTTCTTCTATCCTTTGTCCTTCTTCTCTGCTCCGTTCGGGTCCTGCGGCTTGCCCACGCTTCACAGCTGGTCAGTTGATGGACTGATGTTAGGAACGGGATTTCTAGCTTCGTAATATCCAACTCACCTGCTATGAGAAACCAACCGGTCTGACTTCCGATTTGTATTCAAGAGGTTCTTGGTTCGAATCTCAACCAGAACACCAACTATCGTGATTGACCAATTTCGTGGTTTTCCTCAATATCTCAAGACGAATGAACAGATAGCGCCTCGAAACAGGCTACGACCGCTTCCTTCCATGTAATTTCCCTTTCATCAGTAATTAGACAACCTACCATCTGTGGTACTGACACGTAAAAAAAGTGTAACGATACCTGTAACAAGTCGTGGAGGTCCATAGCCTTGTGAGACGTCGAGGCTCCCACATTTTCTGGACAAGTTAGTTAAAGCATAACCGCGGATCATCTGGTATGAGCGCTTTGGGAATTTTACGATGTCAACAGAAATTCATATTCAGTAATTCAGTTAACAATTCACACGGACGCAGAAAAACGGAAACATAATTTAGCAAACTAGTTTGCTAAATTATTTTCCAGGACTACTCTTCGAGGTTCTAGACTGTGTACATAAATTCATATATGCCTTTTCTAGGTGACTGTCAAAAGCAAATTCGGATTCCAAAATAGCTCCATGAATTATAAATATCTGTTTCTCGAGTTACTGTCCCATCATGCTACAGGTGGGCTATCAGCTGAGATTTTTCTACCTCAGGAAAAGAAAACAAAAGCAGGCTTTATTTTGTATTATATTTTTGTTTGTTTCTAGCATAAAAATAAAGGATTCATCTTTATTTCATCTTTTATTTTGATATCAACACATATGCTCATGCCATGTCTGAGATGTTACGCCGTGTAATTTGGAAGTTTTTTTACCAACATTTCGGAGGGACCCACTGTCTCATCCTCTAAGGCAGAAGAGTAAACCTGAAGATGAACGCTGCGAGAATCTCAGACCTCACATGTATTCATATAGGCGGTTGGACCGGTCCGGAGTACCTGACCAAGCACTCTCTCGCCCGAATTGCCTTTGCGTATGGCTCAATCAAAATTCACTTCACCTTGTAAAGGAAAGCTATAAGTAAATTTGTCAAGACATTTGCTAAGATTTCCTCCGGGCGTGTAATCCCACATCTTACGCGGATGTTGCTACTTGCTGTCCGGCAGACAAGCAGTCGAAGTTACGGTTGCAGTGTGACCTTGTGCCCTATGCATCCATGAATGTCGGATGTACGCTTGCGCAAGAGAGACGCCCACACTCACTATCGTCAGACAGGGCTCGCCTCTTTTGCATGCGACGAGACGAGGTAACTTGTCTCTTCTGCCTGTTCAAGTTATGACAGATAAGTGTGATTGTTGTTATGAATTAACTTCCACCAAGTAAATATAACGAGCACATGTTCCCGAGATCGTGTCTGTCTCTCTATTTCATACACAAAACTACTCGACACATTTATTTTCTTGTGGGTTATATAACGGTGCCTATCACAGTGACCGCGCGGTCTAAAGCCGGGTCCAGACTTGTTGCGTATCCCCGTATCGTATCAGAGTGGACGGTACTCCGTATCATCCTTCCGTTGGAAAATGATACGCAACGGGCTGTTCGCTCGCTTGGCGGTCTTTTCCCGTC
>NW_019739948.1:314825-381869 GCF_002891405.2 Cryptotermes secundus
TGCCAAGGAGAAATTTTATCGCTTTGCATCCGTTGATACGATACGGAGATAAGCAACAAGTCTGGACGCAAAATTTTGTCGCGTTGCATCGGACGATACGCAACAAGTCTGGACCCGGCTTAAGGCATGAAATTTCTTCGCTCGTTCGAACACTGGGATCGTAGGTTCGAATCCCGTTTAAGGTGTGGATGTTTGCGTTTATTATGCGTTTGTGATGCCCTGTGCAGGTAACGGCCTTGTGACGGGCTGATCCCCCGTCCCGTCTAAGATTAAAAAAACTGAAGTGAAACGAAGTGTTTCACGGCTGCCCTGTGCTCCAAGTGGGAGCCTGAAATTCAGCGTCCTCATGTTACAGTGATAAGCACGATGTTATAAATTTTTAAACCTATTAACGACTCGGTACATTTTCGAATTTACGAACAACAGATATACTGCATATCTTTCACTTCATACATACTTTCAAACCCAGACTGACGAAAACATCTCAGAATTGTCATGCAGGGAAATTTACTTTTGAAGCGTGACAGAACTTGTGCAATGTATACGATGTTTAATTTCGACTTCTAATAACATATTTTCTTTCATTTCAGGTAAGTGTCTGTCAGGAAGAGGGCAACGCCCAGCTGCAACGGAGCAGGCCAGTTTCCTTCGAGAGCCACCAACAGTAGGTACAGAAGAGACAACTAAATATACGTGTCCGTCATGGGCGCCATCAGCATTTTCTTCCTGCGGGGGGAGGGGTAGTCAGAAAATTTAAGGGTACTAACACCACAATCTGTGAGTAAATAATATTTGTCTTTATTATAGACCCCCAATACTTGTTTCGATCAAAGTGATCATCTTCCTGTGGTTTGTATGAATATATATATCCCCATATTAATCTGTTCGACTAACTTGGATCCATATTAGCAAATATAATAATGCACATATTTGCGTTGAGTTTTAGGGTATGTGTCATGTAGCTGTATTATAATATGTTAAATGTTAAAGTTAAAAATTAAGTTTTAAAATTATTAATATTAGTTTTATTCACTCATAGATTGTTGTGTTGGCAGCCAAGTTAGTACCCGCAATGACACAACAGGATGAAAATAATAAGGACGGCAGAAAAGTTTGATTAAAAACTTAAATTTACGGAACTTCAAGCTAATTTTACTGATCCCGCTAGGGTGTTCAAGAGACAGCACTTCTAATTTAAGCTTTTGGTGTTAATATTTGCATGAGTTCCTGCAAGCATCTGATTTTCTCTGGAGGCAAATTAGATTAGTTTTTTTAAGAAGTTCTTGCTGCATTCGTGTCAGAGCGGCTCCACAAACGGGTCAACACCAAGAGTTCATGCAAGGAGAAGCAGAAAGCAGGCAGTCACACAATGTATGAACGTGCATTTGTTTTTCCATGTCCAAGACACACATCATTGCTCAGAAACAGGTGAACAGGAGCTAAACTCTGGGTCTCAACTTCGCCATCTTACCCAAACCTGCCCCGGGGTTCACTTGACAAGACCACTCATATCAACAAGTGTCGAGGTTAGAATCCATGGAACATTACTTCTCCGCGAGATCCCTAAGCAAACGGACGGATTTGCCATGAATATAAATGTGAAATGTGTGTAGAGCAATATACACTGCCTTGCATATAAAAGTACTGACGTAAGTAAGTGTAAACTGAAATGCCATTTCTCACTATGAAATAATAAATACTGGGATTTTGAGCAACATAGGAAAGCTGGGAGTAAACATATATCACATTCTTCCATGGGGGGGGGGGCCTTCAAACGTATCATGACCGCTTTCCTTCCAAATCCCTTTTTAGTTTTCTTCATGACCATGTTCTCGTTTCATTCGATGCTACGTAACCTTTGTAATTTAAAGGGCGTCGTTAAATACAATAAGGCCGGGCGCACACCAAAGAAACTGGCAACCACGATTTCCGAGAAGTGTTATCAGCCAGAGTTGAACACGTTAATAAATGGGGCAGCGCAAATTGAGGAAACGGCAACGAAACTCGCGGGGAATCTGAGAAACTCAATTTCCAGGTAATGGAGTATGCCAGTCCACACACGATTGAGTTCGATTGAGTTGCCGCGTGGATTCCTAGAAATCGGCTGTTCTGTAACGCACTTCAGTGATTCGTTTGTTTGCTATGATGGCACGAATAGTTAATACTGTCCACCACACATACGTCTTTGTCTTCCCAGTTGTCTCTTGCCTTCTGGCTTTCCCAGCAATATTAAAATGGATCTTAGAAAGACAGGATGGGATGGTATGGATTGGATTCATCTGGCTCAGGATAGGGACCCGTTGAGGGCCCTTGTGAACACGGTGGTGAACCTTCATGTTCCATAAACTACTGGGAAATTCTTGAGTGGCTGCACAGTTGGCAGCTTCTCAAGAAGGGCTCAGTTCCTTGAATGAGTGATGGACTTAACCTTAAGAGAAGAATACTGGATAGAACATTGTATCAAGTTGATAGCAGAAGCAAAGCAAACTTTTATCTGAAATTCTGATGTTAAAATCTATAAAATAAATTACTATGAACTTTACAAAGTATCGTAATCATTAATTCGTAATATTAAGCTTGTAATTTATATTTATTTTAGAAAGCTTCTCATGGCGCCTAAAGCCCCGGAAATCCAATATTGTTACAAGAAAATGCAGTCAACACTACAGCTTTTCTTTTATTGCTAGTTGGGTGGGACTAAGTCCCTTGTACTGCGGCCACTTCTGGCCTATTGTACCAGCCCCAGATGATAGGTGAGGGTGACTGTGGAGCAATTGGTGGAATGAAGATTGACAGGGGAAACCGAAGTATTCGGAGAAAACCTGACCCAGCGCCACTTTGCGACCACAAATCCCACTTGACCAGACCCGGGATCGAACTCGGACCGCAGCGATCTTAGTACGACTATGTGAACACGTAAATTACGAATTATACAGTACCTGGAAGGCAGCAGATTCGTTATGACTCTAAAACTTTGCAAAACGAATGCTTCTGCACTTCTAAACAACTTGTTCGATTTAGAATACCGCAAATACTTAAGTTTTTGACTCTTCAAAAAAGGCCGTCAAATTTGCAACTTCTTCACACTGATTAACTTGCGTAAATAGTAATTATACATTTACTAGTCATGATATATGCGACTTAAATTGAAATTATAATGCAAAAATGTAGGAAATTCTCGCGAAATGTGTATTCTCACTTCCCTGCTGTTACAAACAGCCTACTTCGTGAAGCACGAAGACTTGCTGTTCACCAACTAAGACAAAGTGGTTTCGGAATGCTTTTATAGTGCATTTAGCTCAACTCAATTAACACAAAGCGACAAATACTTGCAAATCATGTAACTAACACAACTCACGGGAATGCACGCTGTCCTAGCTGCACAAGATATGCATGCGAAGCTGCAGAATTGGAGCACACACTTATCACAACCTCACTCCCTCACAAGCAGCAGCTCTCTGACCGGTGCGAAGGGCACGTCATGCTTAATACGGGATGGGGTTTCAAGATGTCGGTCCTATCCATACTTCACTTACAGACAGTAAGGGCTTGTGTCAAATATTTCATGTATTACATTCGAAGATCGACTTAAGCAATATTAAGCATATAGTTTCTGCTGAATTTTTGGAGAAGCTTTGTTTGTTTCGGATTTTAAAATTAAATAAATATAGAATGGTAGCACCGTCCAATCACTGTTCGGTTACAAAAACTCGTTTCTCGCGCCCAGTGAAGAACACGAGTGTTTGGAAGCAAAAGAGCGAGGGAATTTTCAACGCGGGAGAGATAAATGAATAAGATCATGACAGACGTTATCATTTGAGGATTCTTTCATTAAGTTTTCTAGCTCAATGTTAAACATGAAAATAACGACAAATTTACTTCCGCGTCGTAAGTTGTACGCTCTGGACGTGTAAAGAGGCGTGGAGGTCGTTCTCGAAGTACATGAAGGAGAGTGAAAAGCCCCTGTAAGAAAGGACCTTACAATACTCATTTTGTGCCCCCACATCCAACAGAATTTTTTTTCCTTGGCAATACAGCCCCAGTGGGCCTAGGCCTACCTCCATGAACTTCTCCGTTCACTTCGGTTTTTCTAGATCTTACACATTCGGTAGGACTCCTTGGGCTGGTGATCAGCTCGTCGCAAGGCCTCTACCTGTATACAAAGACAGAAAAACGCACACACACAAACTGAACATCCATGCCCTGAGTGGGATTCGAAGGTTTCCAAGCGAACGAAGACAGTACATGCCTTAGACCGCTCGGCTACCGTGACCGGCATCCAACAGAATTATGGAGGCGAATTCAAAGTGAAAATGCTTGTTCTGCTGGTGATCGAACCCTGGTTTTCTGGTCCCATGGCCTGTTATGTTACTACAGGGCTATACCAGCTTATGAGAGCTGATGTTAGAAGACGCAATTAAATAGGGAGCACGCAGCACTCTTGAAAAGCAAAATAACGTATACACAATTGTGATTCAAATTCGTCATGGAAGAAAGAGCAATAGGAAGACTAAGAAGATAATATTAAAAAGATAGTGAAGAATGCCGTCTTCTGGGATCTGGCTCCTTGTATATCTTGTGCGAACCGACGTTTCGGAGGAACGTTTTCAGGGTAGAGGTACCAGCGTGAGTAGGTGGCTGCAGACTGGTTCCTCACTCGCGGATTTCTTCTAACCTAAATATGGAGGCGATACGTTCCTCCGAACATCGGTTCACACAAGATCTACACGGCGCCACGTCCCAGAAGACGGCATTCTTCATAATCACCGCCGTGAAAACCTCAAATCTTACTTAAAATAGACAGTTCAGTTGTTGATTTCCTCATTAATTCATTCATATTCTGTTGTACTCTATGAAGCACATGAAGCATTCGCGAAAGGCGTCGTTTCACTTCAGTTTCTCAATATTTATACAGTCGGCAGGACTCCTTGGACTGTGGATCAGCGTGTCGCAAGGCCGCTACCTACACAGGGCAACACAAACACAGAATAAAAGTAGAAAAAAATTCAAGCCTCGAGTGGGAATCGAAACCACGGCCCCAATGTTTGAGCAGGCGAACAGTTCATGTCACTGCGATCGGCGTTGATTTTCTGAGCTTTTAATAAATCATAAACGCCTAGTCAAAGTGTTCTTAATCACGCATATATTCGAAAAGGATAACAACTGGCACATATAGAACCTAACTTCATTAACTGTTCTGCACGGCTTCAAAACGTGGCTGCTGCTTCAAGGGAAGGAATTAATTGCAAGTGTTTGAGACCATCGTGTTCAGGAAAATTTGTGGCTCTAAGAAGAGTCACGCCGGTCACGGTAGTCGAGCAGTCTAAGCCATGCACTGTCTTCGCTCGCTCGGAAACCGGGATCGTGGGTTCGAATCCCATTCAGGGCACGGATGTTTAGCTTGTGTGTGTGCGTTTTTCTGTGTTTGTGTACAGGTAGAGGCCTTGCGACGTGCTGATCACCCGCCCAAGCAGTCATACTGAATGTGTAAGATTTAGAAAAACCGAAGTGAACGGAGAAGTTCATGGAGGTAGGCCTAGGCCCACTGGGGCTGTAGTGCTAAGGGGGGGGGGGAGAAGGAAGAGTCAACGCATGAGAACATTGAAGGATATTATGGGTTGTCTTGTCTAGTTTTTATACGTTATGATGCATGTAGCTTGCATGGTAGAAATTAGAGATACAGGATTTTGTGGGAAAATGTAATGGAAAGTAAGATTTTGGAAGATCTGAAGTTGGATGGGAGAAATATTAACCTGGTTCTTAAAGGCATGGTTTTTAAAAAGTTGGGCTTTCTACCAGAATAAATTAAACTCTTACTGTACTTCGCTTCAGGTACTTGTCACAGTGTCAAATGGGCCGCTGATCTAATGGGCACGCAGAAGTCTGCGCCCCGATCTGGGGTCCAGCTGCACCTCCCGATAATTATCACACGTCCCTCGCTCCCTGATGGGAACTTGATGTCATGAATTATGCCAAAGTTATTTAACGACGCTATTCTAACTGCGTACGTTGTCTAGGTTAGATTGTTGATGGGATTGTGACCGGCAAATTGGAAACATGTGGAAGTGGGTGGGCCCATTTTAAGTCATTACCCCTAATTCCTTCTTAAGTAATTTAGGAAAATGACGAAACAAATCCTGTCACTATCTTCTTGCGTAAGGTGTAACTAGGGATATCTCTAATAACTGGCAGGTTTACCGGCGTGTAAGCCCCGCTGTGTCTCTGTTCACTGTGTCCGACTCTTGTCGAATGGGTACCGGGTGTAGTGGTTATCAGGCTTGTTTCATATCCGTGAGGTCACGAGCTCTAGACTCGGCTATGCTGATTGAATGGTGTTCCTTAGTCGCTGGACTCGAAAGCCTTAAGTCGGCCACGACCATACGACATACTTTATTGGATAAATCTCTGTTTCATTAGCGATGGTCTAGTTGTTGAAGTGAGGATTCGAGCAAGGTGGCTCAGTCGGTAACGCTTCTGATTTGTATTCGGGAGGTTCTCGGTTCGAATTTGGGCCGAAACATTGCCTATCTTGAATTAAATTTTTCTTGGATTTCCTCAGCCCTTCAATGAAAATGCCGGTTTTGTGGCACCTGTAATCTTTTTCAAATCACGAATCGATGTACGTAATTCGATAATTTGACCCTAAACATTCTGAGTTACCCGTGGCTTCATTTATCAAATGACAAATAAATTAAATAAAAATATACTACCCACGACAGGAGGGACGCACATATAGACACACAGACATATGGGAACGATGTATGAAGCACGCCGCTGAAATGAGCTCACGTGCCATGATATACACCCACCAGATTTCAGCCATTAAGAAGTTTATGGGGGTGAGGAATCCACAGACAGCATGGAGATCGCATATGCCTACTTTTTTTTTTTCAAAATAAAAAAGTCGGCTAAAAGGGGCAGTGTCTAGTGTTGTCTAACGAAACTTCCGCCACTGGACGTACTCTTGCATAGAAACAAAGCAAGTGACAGGGAACTAAGGAGAGCAAGCGAATGACGAGCCCAGCTGCTGGCCTACAACCCTCCTTCCACCCTCTGTCACTGCTGCAAGCCTTGGGTGAGGTTATCGCCAGTCTATACGTTGCGTTAGATCAAATAACATGCAGCAGCGCTCTGAGACGCACAAACCCTACGAAGTCAGAATTGTCCCAGGGAGTTGGAACGTGAGAACAGGTTTAAGGAAATCTCCCATGAAGACATCATGTCACATTTATTTACCAACTGTTTAACTCTGTTTGATGGAGTGACCCAGACGAATTAACTTCAAGTAGCTTACGATAATTCTCTCTTGTTTCTTTACTCCCTCTTTCTCTTTCTCCGCCATTCATTCTTCGTCTTCATAATATTTCATGTTCGACGCCATGAAATATACAGTATTCAGCGGTATTCAGTTCATGCCCTGTATTCAGTAGGTATCTGCTTCGAGTCCTCGGCGGACTACAGGCAATCCAGACGTTTCGCTCGATACAAGCCACGCGAAATCAAGTTTATATTACGTATGTATAAACACTATACGTCACAGTCTTCTTCCGGGAGAGGCTTCTCCAGAGTACCTATATGTCTAGGAGCTATTCCCAAAAGTATGAGTCGGAATAAAAACCAAATTACCTCTACTGAGGGGTCGAAGCACTGTGCTACAAGCCGGAAGGTCACGAGTTCGAGTCCTGAAGAGGTGGATTTTTCAATTGACCTAATCCTTTCAGCCGCACTACGGCCCTGGTGTCGACTCAGCCTCTAACAGAAATGAGTACCAGGAATCTTCCTGAGGAGTAAAGGGCCATCTGTGAGCCGATTGTCTAGAGGAAATGTGGAAGCCTCTCATAACCCTATGGGCCTTCACTGGTCTTCACGGCCTCTTACAGGGATACATTTCCCTCTACCGAGGAATTCGCTCGTTTCAAAGTTTTCTTCCAAAGTAGACAAGAGGAGGGCCTCGTGTGGAAGTTATATATATATATATAGCCGCGTGTTGCCTATGCGGCGCGACAAATAACTTCACATGGGTCTCGGATTTAGCGGATATTTATTGAACACTCACTCTTACACACTCAAGTACAATTAGTATCCCTTCAACTGCATTCTACGGCGGCAACTGTCTCTGACTGTAGCTGGATCCAAATCCAAGTCCAAGTCACATTGCGAATGACGGTCAGTAAGTCAGTAAGTTTTAGTGTCGAGCCTCATCTAGGGCTCATGACTAGATATTTATTACTCTTTGACAGTTACGGTCTTGTTTATTGTGGGGCGCCCTCTCTGACGAGAAGACGGGTCTATCGTTTGTATATGCTGCTGGTCCTAGCCAGCGCAGTCTTTCTCGGGTCCGAGTCCCTTTTTACTCGCCACCATGTTTTACTGTTTCAGATTTGAGACTTTCTTTTTTGTCGCCTCCTACGACTCGCAGGGTCACGGTGGAGGTATTGAACTCCGCCTCCACACACACACACCCTTGGCTGGATCTCAACTGTCAACTGTTTATATAGGGGTTTTTCGAACCGCTTAGAGAACACCATATTCAATGTTTCTAACAATTCGTTGTTACGCAACGAACCCTCTCTTGTCACGGAAATGCTATATTGTGTTTCAGTTTCCTCGTTGTTACTTAACGACAATTCGTTGCTTCGATTTATCGCTGTGGGAACTCCACAATTTCCAGGTATTCGTTGTTGTGGAAGCGTACTTTCCGATTGCAGCTTCTGTCGCGGCGATGGGCGTAAGGTAACACGTCACAATATGTACTTGTATATGCGTGTCTGTGCCTGTCGCCTATTATCATCATCTAAACCGCTGGACAGATTTTCTTGAAACTTCATAGTAGATTTCAATAAACGTTCTGATTTTCAGCCATAGGCGTATCTGTAATGAACTGTAATTGCGACAAGGCTATGTGCGGAATGCTCCATGCGTCCCAATGAAGAACAGAAGAAATGGCGGAGGAGTGACAATGAGACGGGCAAATGTAAGGGACTGAGAGGAATGCCGAGGAGATGAAGGGAAAACGAACGGAAGAACGGAAGAGCAGTGGCGAGGGAAATGATTTGGAATGAAACAGAAAAAGGAAGAAAGTAGGAGATGAATTAGGATGGGATGGATAAATGACAGGATATGAAAGAAATCACGGAAAATAGGAAATAAAGGTTCAAAAGGTGTAAAGGAAAGGAGGAAAGAAATTATTTTGTCCATCCTCCTTAATGGGTCATGTGCTTGTTGTGATATAACACGAATAAAATATCAACAGCCATAATGAAACTTATATGCATCTTGACCAATTGGCACTGCAAATTTTATAAGGGGTTCGGCCATTCAATTTTTGTTGATCGCCCTGAAGTATTTGCTTAGGGCGAGGGCACGCCAAGGAAACTGGCAACCGCAACGCAACAGCAATTTCCGAGTATTGTTATCAGCCTGAGTTGAACACATGTTAGTGAATGGAGGAGCGCAAATTGAGGAAACGGAAAAGCAACTTTCCAGGCAACGAAGTCTGCGAGTCTTCTCAGAATTGCGTTGCCGCGTCGTTTCCTAGTGTCAGCTGTTCTATAACGCGCTTCGGTGGTTCATTTGTTTCGATGGTACGAAAGGTTGGCGAAATTGTTAATTTTATTTTTGTGCAGTTCATTGAGCAAGAGCCTAGTATATATGAAAGAAGCCATTTTAACGCCCACCCTTTTTTGGCTTCTTGCCCACAAGGTGGTTGCCACTTGTCACTTTGACTGCCCTACCTGGTGCTGCCTCGTTAAAGTTGTTAGGGCGTGGCTGGTTCCGGCTTGACCAGGCTCCACCGCTTCTTCCGGCTCCACCGCTTCTTCCGGCTCCACCGCTTCCTCCTTACGTTGCTGAATATGGGGTTGGAATTTCAGCATAGAACCTGATACTATGGGCGCTAGCAAACAGCTAGGTGCTGTTTGCGATTCATTTTAAAGGAGGGAAGGCGTGAGTGGGGTGGAAGCTGGCGATGGGTTCGACTAGCTCCTGGCGATGAGTCTCTCCCCAGGTCGGCTAAGGGTCAGGCTCGGACAAGTGAGGGTGAAGCACTTCTGACCAACACAATGCACTTTGCCACTGGAACACTTTATTGTTTCTCACAGTCACTCGGAGTCTAATCTACAATATCAGGCCTAGTCTCGGCTTCCAAGCCGCCGGTGTTGCACTTGCTCAAATTACTTAGCTTAACACGCAAGTATAATCGCGGGTTTTACCTCCGCCAAGTTCCAAGTTTTGTAGCAGACTCTTAATCTTAAACTGGACTCTCTGACGAGCCAGAGGTCCTAACTGAATTGTATCCGCCTCTTCTCTCCTCCTCCTAATTTCCCGGATAGGCTGATTCAAATAAGAGGAGTTGGCTTAATTTTGGTTCCGGCCAATGACCGATTGTTTTAGAAGTAGTTTCGGCCTAAAATCCCAAACGGCGAAATTGACAGAGATGCAACTTATGAGGGTCGCTAATGATTTCCTGGCACTTCCACTTTTGACTAACGGCTCGTTGCGACTGCCACTGCTCGAATTCTCAAAGTGGCTTGCCGCCTAAGTCAACTTCTCAATTTCTAAAGAAACTCAGTGGGGTTCCTTGAAGTATCATTTCTGCCCTTTTCGAAGCAACACCAGATGCTTGGACGCAAGGACTAACAGATGTCCTTGTCCGCGCAAGTTCGGTCTATCTGCTTGTTTTGACTGTGTCTTAACCTATGTTTCTTAGTAATTCTTACTGTCTACTTTATAAACTACTGATATAAAAAGAGGGGGGGTGGAGGATTTCAATTGTTCGGTTACAGCCACCCAGAATGTGGTAGGCAGGACAAATTAGATTTGTCTTTGGAAAGAATTTTTCATGGGACGAAGGAGTTTGGATTCAGGTTATGTTCTTTCGAAACAATATAAGGGCGAAGGCACACCAAAGAAAGTGGAAACCGCAAACCGCGTTGCCGCTTCCTCAATTTGCGCTGCTCCATTCAGTAACATGTGCTCAGCATAACATGATGTGAGCAACTAATCGAACATAAAATTCCTCAGTGTGCACCTTCTAATCTGGAAAGCAGTTGCCTGCTTGAAATCGGCGACTTTTTTTTCCGTTTTTAAATTGCGATTGCGTTGCGGTTGCCAGTTTCCTTGGTGTGCCCACAGCCATATACTGACCACCTATCCCGAGACAGTTGAACGGTTAGGCCGGACGCACACCATGGAAACTGGCAACCGCAATGCAACAGCGATTTCCGAGAAATATCGTCGATTTTAAGCAGACAACTGGTTACTAGATTAGCAGGCGCACACTGAGGAAACTTACGTTCGATTAGTTGCTCACATCATCTCAAGTGGGTGTGTTTGCCCGCCAATTTCGTACACTTCTCTTCTGCAACGTCAGATAGTAATATTGTTCCTGTAATGATATGGTAGGGTTCAGCAGACGTAAGAAGAGAACACAGGAGAAAAGGAAACACTGGGTGCACCCGTTCTTCCGTGACAGTTTAAACTCATGTGCTTTTATTGTTTTCTCGAAAGAACTTAACCAGGATCCAGAACTGTTCAAATCATTCTACAGAAGGAGCATTGAAAGTTTGATAGTGGATCTTGTAGGAACTCAAATTCGAAGATAAGATACGATTTTTCCTACAGCTGTGTCAGCAGAACCATAGATAAAATTATAGTTTTGTATATTCTAATTGTTATGTTTTTGGACAGCAGATGAGTAGACAAAAAGTTCTGGACTGAATGGTAGCAAGCATTACCCGAATTCAATCCCCTCTTAATTTCCTCCTGAATCAGGTTTCGATCTGTTATCCTTGTTCCCAGATATCTGAACTGTGCCACATTTTCAAAACATCTGTTTCCTCTCTTTNTACGTCAAAACCCACACTGATGACCACCAATAATATTGTCTACGTACGGTCTTAACATTGAGACAAGAATATTGGATAAAATTTTGTACATATGAAGTTGATAGCAGTGATATCCCCCGATAATTACTACAGTAAGTTTCATCACTCTTCTTGTGAACTGGTACAATAATAGACACAATTTTGCCTTATGCCAGATAGAATTAATTAGCTTGTGAATCTTAGAACGTAATATTTCACCTCCTGCTTGAATAAGTTCTGCCGGAATTTGACTACTACCTGGCTACTTATACCGATTCAATTTTGCAATATCAGTTTCAACCTCAAAAGGGCTAGGATCAGGTACTAACGGCTCATCTGTATGGATTTCTGTCTGCCTAACTTCACTGAGCCTATGTACATTCAATAACTGAGAGAAGTAGTTCCTCCACCTATTCAAAATGTTGTGGGAATCTGCAAGCAGATCACCATTCTCATCCTTCACTAAGTTACTGCTATTTTAGTAACCCCTCTTAAAGTCATTTATTCCTCTGAACAGGTCTCTAATGTTCTTGTTCTTACTGTTCATTGCAAGCTCATCAATTTTGTCTTTCAGATATTCCCTCTTTTTGTTCCTGAAATGCCTGCTGGTTTCGCGTCCTTTATTGTTCAGATTATCCCCATTTAACTCGCTTGGATCCTGTAACCATTGCAATTTGGCTTATTTTCTTTGTTCTGATAATTTTGAGCATCCTTCATTGAGCCATGGCTTATGCTTCTTCGGTTCATAATAACCTTTACTCTCCTTGGCAGAAACTGCCGTTCCCAGTCATTGGTTTGAAAATGTCTTCCCTCCTTTCTTTGGCATTGAAATCTCCTAACAAAATTTTCATAGGGTACTTCAGGAATGTATCAAATATATGTTCTAGTTCTTCATAGAACCTGTCCTTTATATCATCAGTTTTATCGTCTGTTGGGGCCTGAAAATTCAGAACGATGACATCACACCAACACAGGGTGTTTAAGAGAACATTTGGATCGAGGAGAGATGAAGTAACAGGAGCTTGGAGAAAACTGCATAATGAGGAGTTTCATAGCTTGTACTCTTCTCCAAGTATAATTAGAATCATCAAGTCAAGGAGAATGAAGTGGGCAGGGCTTGTAGCACGAATACAGATATACAGTATTCTGTATTTGTATCCTATTATAAGTTGTGGTTATATATATATATATATATATACTCACATGTGTACACGCATACCAGATTCCTTCATCTCATGAAAAACTTTTCCCCAAGCCAAATCTACTCTGTCCTGCCTTGCACAGTCTGGACGGCGTTTGTCATATGTACCAGGCTCCTGCTCAGTTAATTGCACAGGAAAAAGTTAGCAGCTTCGTCCACTCTTTGTGGCGTCTTAACAAACAAACGAATCACTGAAGCGCGTTACAGAACAGCTGATTTCTAGGAATCCACGCGGCAACTCAATCATACTCAATCGTGTGTGGACTGGCATACTCCATTACCTGGAAATTGAGTTTCTCAGTCTCCCCGCAAGTTGCGTTGCCGTTTCCTCAATTTGCGCTGCCCCATTTACTACCATGTGTTCAACTCTGGCTGATAACACTTCTCGGAAATCACGGTGGCGTTGCGGTTGCCAGTTTCCTTGATGTGCGCCCGGCCTAAGAGTAAACTCAACTACAATAAATCACAGTATTATAAATTCGGTAGTGGGTCTGGAACGGGGTCCTCTCAGCCTCGTGAGGATAATTGAGGAACTATTTCAAGGAAATAGCGGCTCCGGTCTACAAAACCGAGATTAACGGCCGTTGGGATTCGTTGTGACGCTCTTTATCTGCAAAATTTGGTACTAACTTCGCCGACAAGCGGCGGTCGATCGGTCGGTATAGTTCGCTTGCGGACTACAGGCTACGGAGTTTGTTTTTTGTTTATTATAAAGTCGTGTTGTGAACATGTAATTTGTAACCAGAATTTTAATATTAGAACGCCTGCGACTTTAGACTGCTTGAACAATGAAATCACGCTTTCGAATACTGATCAGGGTATGAGCTTATGTCCGCGTCTTTCTACCTTATGTTGACCTATGAAGGGAAGATGGTGCGATTTGCCATCCTGAGTCCTGCCAAGTGTCTGAAAATTCAAGATTTCAGAATTAATTCCAGATAGGAACATGCCAGAAGACGGTTAAGGCAAATATGTACACATTCAAGACGTGTGTGCGTCTGTCTTGTCGCTATCGGCTTGATGTACACCAATGGACAACATCTGTGTCTCCTTCCGCCACTCTGAACAGTGCAGCTGACACAGCGTCTGAAACCCGTTTGTTAGTGTGGCATCATCGCGTGGTTACGTCATCACGACAAGAGATTTTTTTTAAGGAATCTATCTACAACTTCAGACCCCTACATTGAATGTTAGGCATATTTGCGCCTGAAAAATCTTTCCTAGTTTTCATTTTCAGCTTAGAATGGGAACAAACATCGTTATACTGGAAAGGTCGTTAAGCACGCAAGACTTTCTTCTTCCGCTAAGTATGACGTACCTACAGAGATGTTTCGGGCACATATAGCTCAGTCAGATAATGGGTTTGAGTCCTGATGAGGCCACTGGATTCTTCAACTAACCTAATCCTTCCAGCCGCACTATGGTCCTAGGGTCAACCGATCCTCAAACAGAAATGAGTACCATGAATCTTCCTCGGGGTAAACGGCGGCCGGCGCTTAAGGCTGGCAACCTCACCGCCATCTGTGAGCCGATTGTCTAGGAAACGTGGAAGCTTCGACGTCTCACAACCTACGGGTCTCCACGGCCTGTTACAGGGATAGTTTTACCTTTTACTTTACGTCGCAGGTTTAATCCCCAAAGCAGGAGTTCGTAACATCTTCGGCAGCGTTACCGCCCGAAAATTCACTTTCATTTTTAAATGACAATAGACAAATAGAAAATTATTATTATTGAGTTTATTGCATTTCGATCTGCTGTATTTATCGGACCAAATAACCCGCAGAAAAATGCCAGATCACCCCTTTCGGGATAATTATCCTCAGGTAAAGAAATATTGAATTTTATTGCGTTAATTACCGAAGCCCCAAACGTACTTATACCTATCAATCACACAGAGATATCCGAAGTTGTGTGTTGCTGTGACTTAAGCGCAGTGAAAAGGTAACTTGATTGCCTTCACTGGAAATTAATCACCACAGCCTGCGCATGCGTTATGACGCCAGACACTTATCTCGAATGCTGGAGTTACCCAGCAACTGAGCATCTCCATTGTAACATGACACCTGATGCCCTTGAACCGTGTAAACAACAAATTGTTCACCGTGAAGTCATGAGATGAGGGCATTGTCACGTGTCCGATGTTCCGTGACGAGCAATAACGGGTTCTGGATATGACGACTGGATCTGTTACACTTCTGTTACAATTACAACCAATTATATCAGCTTGCAATCAATGTCTGCCTAAGACTCGCTCTATTCCTTACTGGACTACGAGTGTCTTCTCTTCTGTGACTGACTTGGTTCTGATTTACGGATCGGTCACTTCTTCAGCTTCCGGTGTCCGCTGGTCAGCACTCGACTTCCGAACACTGAACTCCCTCACGGGTGACGGCTGAGTCTGAGACTTACGTTAGACCGACGGTCAGTCGGCCAGTCTGTCTTGGAATAAAGCACCCATTTGAGGCTTACGACCGGATTTTAATTATTGTCAGATAGTTGGTGTTTGTTGATGTGAGGAGCTCTATATGACGAGAGGACTGGTCGGTCGTTTACAATTGCTGCTGGTCCTCGCCAGCGCAGTCATTCTCGGGTCCGAGTCCCGTGGAACTTCTGACCATATTATTCTGTCTCAGATTCGAGACTGCCCTTTTCGTCGCCTCCTACGACTCGCAGGGCTACGGTGGAGATATTCGACCACGCCTCCACACGGGATACGAATGACGACTCAAGAATATCCTCTCATTTATAACTCGGGGCGAGCCGAAGAGAGACCACCACCTCCAGCGGTTCGTGTGTATCTCTGTTATTCAGTGTTTAACCGTTGCTACGAAACGCGTGTCAATCTCGCAATAGTGGTCCGGCTTTCGTGCGTTTACAACTTTTAGTTTTCGTATCCATGGAAAAGAGCTCCGTCACATCTCCGTGGCAACGCTTTTATTTCTACAAGTATATTCGTCGCCGCGGAAACGTGTTACCGAACCGTTGTTTAGCAACAGTCATATTTGTGACACCATAAAACTTATTTAGCGGGAAATTAATACAAAATTATTTCACAAATGAAGGTACAGTTGCTCCTGGGCGAAAATAAAATTATAACGCTATAAGATGTGTGGAGGCTAAGCTGCAGACATTCTTAACCTGGACACCAGATTAGAGTTAATGGTCAGTTCCACGTGCTGGCCGCTTAAATCCGACGAGAAAGAGCCCCCAGTACCGACTGGATGTACTTTAGAGCCACTCTTTTGGTTCCTCAAATCGTTTCTTTCTTCCGTGTTTTTCGATTAAAAATTATTTGCTTTCTCAGCACCATGCTACATGTTGAAACCATCTCATTCTCATCTGAGTTATTACCGCCATAAGATTGCAAGATATAAATTTCCTCATTATGAAATGCTCTATATGTTGTTCCTACTGCTCCCCCATATCTTCATGTGCTATCCGAGGCTCGATGATTTAGTGCACTCAGACACTGCAGAACTTGTAGAGAGATAAGTGTGCATAAGCTCTGCAACTGAAACTTCGTATTACTTGAATGAAAACGTAATTGTGCGTTACGAACGTGGCAAACGTATACAACATACGCCCTTCGCACGTTTTAATTTCTTAGCTTAAGCACTGTACGGCGTAAATGTATCCGCAAACACAAGGTCGACAGACTGGCAAGGCTTTAGGCAAATTACTGCAGCAGATTCAGTCGCCGGCAGTTGACTGTAGCAGTCAGATCCCTCTGCGGTCTCGCTTCAGAACAGACGAACAAAAATATCGTGGGGCTCGTAGCCAAGAATGACTGTGCTGGCGAAGTCAAGCAACAAATCACTGCTCTGCAGACGGCCTACTGAGTGAAAAGTGTAGACAGGCAGTTACCAACATACGTCTACATCCACTTAGCTGCTTTTTTCATTTCCTTTCTTCTTCTTTATCTTATTTTCGCTCTGTCACCTGAGATCATATCAATTACCATGTCGCACTACACTCCGCGTCTCTTCGCAGTAGCCTCCAGTGGCTACGGTGGCTACTGACTTCTTACTGTGGGCTGAATGTCATCCAGCGCCGGTGTCGCAACGAGAAAGTAGTGACGTCATATCCTGAAGGCAGGAGCTGTCCCAGAGTCCTGTGTGCGGCACGTGACCTGCACTGTGCCATATTCCAGTCTTGTCCTAAATTCAGACGCAAGATTTTCCCATTTCACTGAGGCAGAATTGACACTGATCAATGACTTTCAGCTTGTGCTTGGTGGGCAAGTGACTGCCAATAATCCTACTTCGTATTCAGAAAGTCTGCATTTCGAATCTCGACCCAGTGCCTCACTATCCTGATTAATTTTTGGCCGCTTATTGCAGATACAGACGATTGCTGCGATAGTATAATAAAACATTCAACCCACACTTCCTTGTAAATCCCTTCACGTTCATAGTTCATGTTCATCCAACCACTAGACTCTGTACAGTTCATGAAGTTGAGAAAGGGCTGTTGAATTACCTAATAAAGACATAAACTTGCACTGCCACATCGTTCTGATATCTAAACGTTTATGCGGTCTCATTTTCGAGAACATGGAGATTTTATCTCGTTTTCATATGGTTAAAGTCTGTCCACACGGTAACATTCCCGCCGAGCGCCAGTCTCTTTTTTTGTTTTTTGGGGTGGGGTGAGACTAAGTCCCTTGCACTGCGGCCACTTCTGGCCTACTGTACCAGCCCCAGATGATTGGTGAGTGTGATTGTGGAGCGATTTGTGGAATGAAAACTGGCAGATGAAACCACAGTACACGAGGAAAACCTGCCCCAGCACTACTTTATCCACCATAAATCCCACATGACCTGACCTGGGCTCGATCCAGGGCTGTCGCTGTGGGAAGCCACCGACTAACATCCTCAGCTACAGAAGGGCCAATTCAGTTGTTATGCTTATTAGTGAACAGTGGCGAGCTTTGTGCATCTTGAAGTGCGAGGCAGGACAGGAAGTTTGATCTGCCACGGTATCGCTCTAGACGGCGCCAGGAGAGGCGTCACAATCCGTCACAAGTTCAACCGTCACCGGTCATTACAGGTTTTGTCAACATGAACATCAGGAGTCACTTGTTAACTCAATAGTTCATCTAACAATAATCTTTTCTGTTGTTACTTTATTTCCACCTGATAAGTAGACTGTGTTACCGGGAGAAAGTTACTTGTTGATTTAGTTTTCTTGATACCGCGTATTACCAATTGTGTTGATCTCTCAGAGACATAAAGTCACGTTAAGAAGCCAGCTCACAAACGAAGCGGGTGAAATTTGTGTTGCTCTCTATACACAAGCTGTGTGAGTGCCCCTGGCGGTGATTGAGCAACTTCGGGCAGTGGTACCAATTATTATTAGCAACCTACGTAAATGTGGGCACAGAACACGAGAAGGTTCCATCTAATCCAATGAACGTGAACACAGTGACAATAAGGCAACACTACAAAGACTTGTAACGCGTGAAAAGATGAAAGCGTGTTGCACTTGGTGTGCCACGGCTGGGGCAAGGGTCCCCAGAGCGGCACAACTGCAATAATACAAATGTAAACAAGGAACAGAGTCAAAACAAATGCAGTTTCAATAACCAAAAATTGACCGGTTTCCAGTGAGTCGGATTACTGTCTCCTCCAGCCTTCCAGTTCCGTAACAGAGGAAATTGCTTGGTCGGTGTAAGAGGAGAGGACAGGAGGGTGGAGGACTGCCCTTTCCTTGTCGGGACTCGATATAGCAGTTGCTGAGTGAGGCAGAAACCCACAACCCAGTGTTCTTGCATTTTCCGAAGGTCCTGAGAAATCCGTGTCGGAGTGAAGGTATAGTGAGTGTATGTTGGGGTGGGGTGAGACTGCGGCCATTACTGGCCTATTGTACCAGCCCCAGATGATAGATGGGGGTGACTGTGCAGCAATTGGTGGAATGAAGATTGGCACGGGAAACCGAAGTACTCGGAGAAAACAAGCTATAACAGCAGATTAGTGTGTTCTCACAAACTATTAGAAACTACAGCACAGCGTCTGACGAGAAGCAAACTTAACTATGATTGTATTGCGCAATTAATTTTTGGACCATGACATGTGTCCTTGAAGTTTTTGTCATTAATTTATTAAAAAGCTCATTAGTGCTTAATGTTCTTGTTTGTGATGAAGTAAATGTAATTATGTGATTTTGATTTATTATGTAAGTCATTTCCGATCACTGTAGCCGCGCATGATCCGTCTTCGTCCGCTCGAACGCTGGGATCGTTGGTTCGAATCCCACTCAAGGTATGGCTGTCTTTGAGTGTTTATTTTGTGTTTGTGTCTTTCTGTTTGTACGTAGCGGCCTTGCGACGGGCTGATCTCCGTCCAAGGAGTCCGACTATGTATGGATTAACGAACTGAAAAAGCGGCCAAGGTTCATAAGGGCTGGGGGATAGATAGATAGATAGATAGATAGGTAGATAGATAGATAGATAGACAGATAGATAGGAAGGGAGATAGATAGATATTAGTCATTTCTGACATGGAAAATATGGACAGAGGACGGTCCTAACCACCCAATTACGCATCAATTTTAATCACTTTATGCAAATAAATTACAAGGTGCTGTGACATACAAATTTGTAGAGCCGGAAAGGGTGGGGGTTTGAGGTCCCTGCTTAAATTGTTCGAATGACGTGTTTAAATAAGCTCTTGCACAATATTGACTTATAGGTATACATGCAAAGGATAACAGGTCTTACGCTTTGTCCCCAGTGCAGTTAATTCTCTGCAGTTATTTCAGTGCACCTTCTACTGTACTATGAGCGCCTAGTGATTCTTCAACCCGCACATCGCGAGTAGCAGATGAATTGCATACTTCAGCGGAGTTTAAATGTCAGTTTTAATTTCGCACTTAGAACAGTCACCGGTTTGCGTCATGAAAGACAGTATATGAATTTATTAACCTCTGCCTCGGGAGAAGTAACCTTCTCCGTATTACGTCATTTTGACGCCACGTTTGTTCCTTCTCAAGACATTTATATAATCCCTCATTCTAATGGTAAACTCAGAAATCCCGTCCTTTAGCGAGGTTTACGAAATCGAGACTTAATTTTCCGGGAAGGGAAGGGCTGTGCGAATGGTACGAGTGGCAGGAATGCAGGAAGTGACGTTGCACTGTGAAACAATGGAATTTTCTCATACTCTTCACGGGTCTATGCATGAAACGGCTAGGATGCCATTAACCTCTCAGCAAAATATACATATACATACCTTTAAACGAAGCAGGGAAGCACATTCACAAGAAATTGGGGATTTCCATTTATTTATTCAACTATTTGTTGCCGGGATAGTTCTATCGATATAGCAACGGGCTATGGGCTGGGTAATCCAGGTTCGATTGCCGGCAGCGGCAAGATTGTTCTCTTCTTGTGTTTGAGAGCGGCCAATGTGATCGGGCACTTTAAGATTCATTTTACTGTAACTCCAGTACCTGCATATAGGTCTTTTTATAACTGTCTTCCCTTTATGTTTTCCTACTAAAATTGTATAAGCAGTTCACGTGTTCCACGCGTGTGCTATGTAACTCACAAATCTCATGTTCTTTCACTTAATCATTCTGATAAGAACTGAGGAAGGATGCAAAATATTAAACTGCTCATTATACCATTCTGTCCAGCGTGCTATAATTTCTCTCTTACTTTCAAATGTTCTCTGTAGTACCCCATTCTCAAACACCATCTTGTGTTATTTTCTAACGCACCAAGTTTTACACTCGCATGAAAGAACAGGTAACATTTTAGATGTTATATTGGAAGATAAATGAAGATTTTGAATTGAAAGATAACAAATATTCACAAAATTTCAATGTTCCTATATATACATATTTGTTTTATCACACCTGCCAAACAACTATTACTAAAATTAACTCACTTATACTCTGTCGTGTCAACTGAATGTGTCGAGTTCATTATATGGATTGTTGTGTCTGATACATGCACCAAAACACACACACATATATATATATACACTGATAAACAAAATAGCAGGATGCATTCCTTGACGATTTCAATATCCTTTTGACTCATGAATTGAGTTCTGATTTGCGACTGTCTTTATACAGCCGTCTTTACACTAGATACTCTGCCATGCATTCTGGTAACAAAACATGGACATACGTTTAATTTCTGGTGCGTTTATCCCTGTAGTGTCCTCTCTTCTGGAGTCTAGCAGGAATTACTGGCTACTTTATGTCGCTGTGTTTCGATCAGCGTACAAAACAAGGTACTGTGTCCCATTCAGTTCCAGTCTCTCTGTTGCGTCATAACATAAACGTAGGTTTAAAGAAGAAACTGTTAAGAGATTTTATAATTTCAGGACAAAGGAGGCTACTAGCGCGTTTCCTCATCATCCACACATAATCAGAATGTTTTCCATGTGAATACAGGAAAACAGGTGACGTCTGAAGACGCATGCGCACTGATTCAACATTACGAATGTCGGTATCCACAATGCGCTTGATAGAGATAACTTGCAAAACAAAAATTACGCCACCAGGAGAGTACGCGCAACTTAATCTCCCACGGATGAGGGAAATGTTAGTCTCACAGTCATTTTAAAACGAACTTCTAGATCTCTTACGGAGTGAAAGTACCACTCGCTACATTTTATGGCTATTTATGGATGTTAATATACCGGATACGCAGAAGAAACAACTGCAACGCATTAAACAATATACAGTTAAGCTGAAGGTCATACATTCGAGTCCTGGAGCTAGTATGTCGGAATTTACTCCATTAGAATTACACAACACAGCAAATTAACGTATCACAGTAAGGTAAAGTTGTCTCTGTACTAAACTAATTAAGCACTACGTCATGAAGGCGTATGGGGGAGCGGACGTACAGATCCACATTTTTTTGACCTCGGCACTAGTTGAGTGGTCAGCTTCACGCCCCGGTCGCTTTACCCCCGGTATCCGTTGGACAGGAGACTTGGTGGACCCCAGAGCCGGTCTAGATTACGTGGAGAAGATAAAATTCTTGAACCTACCGGGACTCGAACTCTGACCTCTTGGTCGTCCAGCCCGTAGCCATTCGCTATACCATCTGCGCTATCCAAGCAAAGATTACTTAAAACAATAAGTTTTCCATTTGTTTTATACGCATAAAACTTGGTCTCTCTCCCCGATAGGAGGACATGAATTATAATTCATCGTTATAATTATCGTTCTTCGAAGATAAAGTGGACACGATCATGTATGGAGCTTAGAAGGATAAAGTAAGTGAACAGTTTAGGATAAGGTTATAAGTCCTATGTGACGAGCAACTTCGTGGTTTACTTACTTACTTACTTATTCATGGAGCTGAGCCCTTCTGGAGGAGCCGCCAATTCTGCAGCTACTCAAGAATTTCCCAGCATTTTCATGGAACCCGGAGGTTCATCACCGTGTTCATAAGAGCCCTCCACTGGTCCATATCCTGAGCCAGATCTATCCAATCCACACCATCCCATCCTATCTCTATAAGATTCATTCTAATATTGTCCACCTACCTACTCCTTGATCTTCTCTGTGGTCCCTTTCCTTCTGGCTTTCCCACCTATATCCTATACGCATTCCTTGTCTCCCACATTCGTGCTACATGACCTGCCCACCTCATACTCCTTGACTTGATCATTCTAATTATACTTGGAGAAGAGTACAAATTATGAAGCTCCTCATTATGCACTTTACTCCAACACAACACAGCAACTTCGTGGTTTACACAGGTTCTAAACTATAGTAGCGTTAGGATAATGAAATTCACGAGATTTTGATGGACTGGACATACAGCTCAGAGGTGAAGACGAAATTTTTCCAACTTTGTATCTGTTGAGAGCCACACGGTACATAACGAAGAGAGATCCCGCTAAGTTAAAAAATTTCAGTTCTCTTTCTTGGCACTCAGTTTGTTAGGACGAACCGGGAACGGTGCCTTTCATAACGACCCTCTAAAACTCACCAGCTGAGACAGCATTGATAAATAATTATATAGAGCAAGGTTTTGTTAACAAGAAAGAAGACAGAATTTTGAATTAATTCTTATGGATGAGGATGGAACGAGACAACAAGCTCAACCCTTACAGATGATGATGATGATGATGATTATGATGATGAAGGTCGGAGATAAATTTCGGGTACAAAAATTTTCCGCCACGTCAGAGTTGTGTGTATTGACTTTTCAGCTAACTAGTGCGTACTTTCATTTTTAATTTTTTTTTATATACTCGTACATTATTTCAGCCATGATATTAGAAAATTACGAGTAATAAGTGATTTGAACTGTATTCACATTTAAACAGTGTCATTATTTCAAAGGGTATATATATATATATATATGTATATTCTTACTTCCTTCATGTAAACCAAAGCAGAGGATAACAACAAGGAAACCGTCCATGCAGAAACTCTGACTATGAGTTCTGTGATCAGCTTGCCCGATTTAATCAAACACAGCTAGTTCCTTGCACATCATCGGAAAACGTGAGAAATTTATGTGGCGTGTAGTTTGTACCGCTTACGAGAATGTATAATGTAAGAATTTTTATGAAATGAGACCAGAAGATAAGTATACGGGAGGAAGCTTGATAAAGATGAAGCATCACAGAAACAGAACCAGTCGGATGAACCTAGGATCGATACTTGAATTTAATTCTTGAGGAACATTATTTACGCATGAGGGGGCAAACAATGCTTTGCCTGAGTGAGATGTTTAGCTTTCTAAGCCACACGAATAAAGCACATGAATTAAGATAATGAAAACTTGAAGAAGTGCACGCTATGGGTCATTATCTGTGCTTATCTGGGAGAGTTCTGGGCCTGCTCTGATTATAACACTAATGCGTGGGGTTACCAGTCACTTCGCGTCCCCAGAAGAAAGTGTTTGCAATGTAGTTTGCCGTACCAGTTGTAGCCATCTGAAAAACTCTGCTCAAATACATCATTTTGCTTTCTCTCCTACTGCAGCCAAGCTTGGGATGTAAGCATGGACAAACCGAACTTGTTCCTCTGTCGCGAGGTATTTCCACCAAGTGCATACACAGAACGAACATTGAGGATGTCCCTCCGAGTATTTCATCTGTGAAACTGGTAAACATGTTTTGATTAAATTCGGTATTGGAAGTCCACATCAAAGTCTGTTTGGAGAATTAACTTTTGGCCATGAGGTATTTCCACCAAGCTCAAAAACAGAACGAACATTGAGGATATCCCTTCCGAATATTTCATCTGTGAAACTAGTAAACATGTTTTGATTAAATTTGGTATTGAAGGTCCATATTAAAATCTGTTTGGAGGATTAAATTTTGTTTTATTTGGATCAAATATAACCTCTCCATTACGTAAAGTTGAAACTGAATGTTATCTGTTTCCTTAAAAACTACTGTAAGAAAGTGAGAATACGACATGAAATATGAACCTCATTACAATTTGTAGCTTTTATTCGAAATGGTTTCCGGTATACAGAATATATGACGAAATACAAGGAAATTATCATCTGATTGAAAGCTGTGTGAAACCTCAAGTGAGTGTAAATGAGTTCACACTAAAGAACTGACTAACTGACTGACTGACTAACTCCGTGTAGCTGAGTCTTTGGGAAGCGCCAGGAGATCAGCTACCCAAAATTTCCCAGCATTTTATGGAGCCTAAAGGTTCATCCTAAAGCCTAAAGTGTTGCTACCATCTTGTAAAGCAGCACAAAAGCCGTGTTTAGCAATGCTGAAGCAGTGTGAGACCGCATGCCACCTAAGCTGTAGACTATGCCAGGGAGACGACTGTAATTTTACGAACATTATTTCTTACATGGTTTAAAAAGATATAGTTTTATTATTTAATTCTGTGACTCATATGTGAAAGAAGTAGATGATCCGAACCATACAAGTGTACAGCAACAGTGAAAGTAAGAGGACCCCCCGTTGTCGCACATAAACACACAGGGTTTTTCTAAATTATTGACGGGGTTTCCGTTGCCTATAATTTTCAAACAGCGAAAAACAAAATAAAACCGCTTATGGAATATGAAAATGTAACTCAAAAGTTTTATTACTTGAAGGCTGTTATGAACAGCCTCCAGACAGTCGTTTGTCGTGTACCAAAACGCAAAGACGCTCGTCTATCTGACTTTTGCATGGCTTCCAGGAAAAGCTTGGGAATCTTCTAACAGGAGAAACTCCTTCTCTTCTGTCACAGATGGAGCATATCTCAACGTCCCTCATGACTTTTCACTTCCACCTGTTCTTCTGCTATACTTTCTCTCTCTCTCTTCAGAGTTAAGTTTCAATAAACAAAGGAGAAGACACGGAATAGGTCTCGCGTGATTACGGCGCGCAGTCTATACGCAAGGGGAATTTAATATTATTTGCTTTGTCAGTAAAGTTAATGGCTACGTACTGGACAGATGGAGGTTCGATTCCCATCCCCTTTGTGAGACCGGCTCTCAAGCCCTTGTATCGCCATATTCTATGACATCGGGATAAAAAGGGCGGAGCTTGAAGCTAGTGTCAAATTTAATTCGTCTTCATGTCTTGGTGCTTAAGCACAGAAAGAACTTTGCCCTCTTTTTTACCTTCATTAACATTTTGATTCAAAGGCTCGCATATTAGTGCAAGTATGTAGAGTGGCGCTAGTCTCGACAAGCTGAAGGCTATCAGCTTGTCAAGAACTTTGCAGTCTGAATATTCATAACGGCCTGCAAGTGAACCAAATCTTGGGGCAAATGGATCCAATCCACAGCCTCGAACCCTAGGTCTCTGATCCTTTCAACCCATCTGCGCTTGTGTCTTCCATCGTCGGTTTATTACAATTTTTCGTACATTTTTTATTTCCACCATGTGTGCTGCATGCCCCATCCATCGCTTCCCCACGGGCTTAATCAACTTAATAATATCTGGTGAAGAGCACAAATTATGAAAAGCTATCCTAGTAAGAGGCCGCGGAGGCCCATAGGGTTGCGAGACGTCGAGGTTTCCACATTTTCTCTAGACAATCGGCTCACAGATGGCGGTGAGGTTATCATTCTTACACGTCGGCCGCCCTTTACCCCCCCCCCCAGGAAGATTCCTGGTACTTATTTCTTTTAGAGGCTGAGTCCACCCCAGGTCCACTAATGCGGCTGGAAGGATTAGGTAAATTGGAAGAATCCAATGCCCTCATCGGGAATCGAACCCGCGACCTTCCGGTTTGTAGCATTGTGCCTCAACCAACTACGCTACCGCATGCCCAAACAAATTATGAAGCTGCCCGTAATAAATTTTCTCTGTCCGTTTGGTACGTCATGTCTCTCAGATCAAAATATTTCCCGAAGCGAATCGTTCTCACTTATCCCCAGCCTATCTTCTTCACCTGCAGCAAGCGACCAGGTTTCACATTCGTATTATATTAAATGACGCTGTACTCGAACAGGAAATGAGAGTGAACCAGCCCTCACTACGATAATAAGCAACACTTTCCTCAGAGATCAGAAGAATCATGGCGTCACATCCCAGTCTATGTTCGCACGGCAGTAATTTTCTTCTTCCCTGGACCGAGCCGTCTATGAAGCACGGAAGAACTGAAAACCGCACGTCTTGAACATCTCTCCATGCCGACAAAGGCTTGAGATCTGTCTGAGCATCAAACCAATAATCTGATACACTCTTACGTAAGCATCTAACACCTGATTTACTTTACTTTCCTGTTGCTGCGCCAGTCAAATGTAACGGTCTCGCCTCTTGTTTACATCTCACGCGCAGTAGCGGTTGCAATGTCATCATCATGCATTCAATCCCATAGAGGAAGTACATTAAACTTTCCAATCATAAATAACAAAGAGCTTAATACGAGACTACAGGCCGTACATAGCAGCGCAGTGCACCCCTTTACCACGCTATGGTGCATGTTGGTTACTGGTGCAACATCGTTCTGAGTTATCTAACATTGTATATGTTGTCTTATCGGAGGAGCTGGGTGAGAAAATGGCAGTACATTATGTCTACGTGTAAATGCAGTAATCCGCTACGTCTCACAGCAGGAAGTAGTGGCATCTTGGTTTCGAAGCGAAGTAGGCGGAAAGCGCGAATAACAACAATAGAAGCATCTAATGTGTTCTCCTTACATGTTTCGTGAGACAGCCTATTACGAGTTACATCACAGTTGAACACGAACGCGCACTAAATGATTTACACATGTTCCGTCAGAGTGTGCTGGAATCGCGTGTCGGTTATTCGGTGCGCCGTACACAGAACTTCCAAAAGAAAAAATACTGGCATCTCATTATAAGAATGTTTCGTTTACGTTAATCCTCAGTTAAGAATTTTATTAGCCTGTCCCCTTTTCGCAACTGTAGAGATTAATGCATAAAATCATACCTTAACCGTCATAAAATACAGTGTGTTCAGTTAAGGAGGTAACTTCGCAACACCGCTGATCCGGCCCAACATTCCTCACGAATTGCTGCTGTAAGTGCCGATAGCAGAATGAGTCACTAGCGCTGATAAACGCGCGCCGTTACAGTTACAGCAGCAATCTGTGAGGAATGTTGGGCCCGGTCAGCGGTGTCACGAATTTTCCTCCATGATTGAACGCCCTGTATTTCGTAATGAAGGACATATATTACCAGTATTTCACAAGAAAGCACCCAGGAAAATATTTAAATCCAATATGAACGAAAGAAAGTAGTCAGTTCGGCACCCCGTGTGTTCATGATTTGTACAAGTCATCTATTATTTCAGCACGGCTAGGCAGCAGGGATTTTTACGAGGATCCGAACACAATGTAGTATGTAGAAGACAATAAATGCATACAGTTTTGAAGACGGCCATTTCGAAATTGAGAAGGAAATAGAAGGCTAATATTAATATATTTCTATATGTATAATACAAACTCCGTCGTAAACGTAACACTTTATTCTAGTTCTTGTTCCGCTTCTTTCACACTACATGTTTCGGCAAACGTATTGAAGAAAAGCAGTGGCACGCACACAGAGAGCCTGCACAAAATAACACGCGAGCTGTGCTGAAAGCAAGAGGTAGCCACTGCAGCACATGTAAGCATAGAGCAGGTATCTCTGTAATTCTTTATTTTAAATTTAAATTTAAATTTTAAATATTAAACTAAATTGAGAATTTAAAAATTTTAAACCAATCGACGAGTCAATATTAATAAAGATTTTAAACATAATTGGCAAAATCGACAGGGAGTTCTGGAATATCGGGTGCAGAGTGGCGATAGAGCAATGAACAGTTGGAAATCTGGAGTTTAAATGTTAATGCTGAGTGCAGTGTGACAGCTACGTGGAGTAAAATACACCTGATGATGGCCGCTTGCGGCCGAAACATGTAGTGTGAAAGAAGGGGGACAAGCACCACAATAAAGTGTTACGTTTACGACGGAGTTTATACTATACATATAGTGTGGAATGTAACAGGATGCTTAAATATAATATAATATTAATATATATCATAAAGCCTGTGTTCTAGATAATTAACACAATTATATATAATTAGCGATGTTGCACCTTTGGAATCTACTAATAGACTTAGTTGAAATGTTGCCTGATTTCTTCTGACAAAAAATTTGTTTGCCAACTGAGATTCTTCGTGCCGGAGCAAAACTTTCAATTGTATTTCTTGATGGCATCATGGCTTCTACATTCCCACCCGATCGCAATGTTCAGATTCAAGCACTCTAAAAGTCCTGGGAATAAGTAGCCAAATTATCTGTTGCGTCATTTTCTTCATCATAGTGCCTCTCGTCTTTTTGTACCAAGATATTTTCCAGATAAATTTGTTCTTAAGTAATATTGATGATTTCAACTATTAAAAGAAAATTGTTCACGTAGATGCCACTAAAATCTGTCAGAGAATTAGCTCGTAGCGTGCAACGTGACAACTGCTTCACACAAAGCTCGATTCGATTATACGAGTTTTCATGAAACAAAAACATTTCAATGCACGACAAACTCATATGCAAAATCGTAAATACAGATTTCGTTAAGACCCAGAACATTTATTTCAAAAAGTATTTCCACATGGTGAACGTTTAATTGCCGTTCACGGTAGCCGAGCGGTCTAAGGCATGTACTGTCTTCCCTCGCTTGGAAACCGGGATCGTGGGTTCGAATCCTACTCAGGGCATGGATGTTTAGTTTGTGTGTGTGTGTGCGTTTTTCTGTGTTTGTGTACAGGTAGAGGCCTTGCGACGAGCTGCTCGCCCGCCCAAGGAGTCCTACCGAATGTGTAAGATCAAGAAAAACCGAAGTGAACGGAGAAGTTCATGGAGGTAGGCCTAGGTCCACTGGGGCTGTAGTGCCAAGGGGGGGACGTTTAATTAATTATAGACTAAATACCCGTTGAAAATTCAACGAGCAAATTTTAAAATCTCATTCCCAGCTATGGTTTCCGCATAGAAACCTTCCCACACTTAATATTTCCCTTGGGGGGAAGTTTGAAATCTGACTGAGATGGCAGGTTGGTAGAACTGGCAAAATAATAACAAACTAGGAGTACCTTCCTTCGACAGAGGACGACATCGTAGTCCTGACTGAAACACTGCCCTTTATTAAAGCTCTCTTCTGATTCTGCCGTAAATGAGGTCAGTTTTCATTTAGTTTCGTTCTAAACGACAGACAACAATGACGGCACTCCCTTCCAGAGGTAACTGTATACATACCCAGCGCTTTGTGCTGTAGCTGCAGTGTGGTAACTGCAACACTGCGTCAGTGTATGCATTCGAGTGTTTTCTCTCAAACTTACTTGCAACGTCAGTGCAGTGTGCATGATCACAGAAGTCGCTGGTATTTACTCGTTCCCCTTTCATTTTGCTGATTTTTCTACAATGACACAGAAAATTCCACGAACCATGTTACATCACTCTATGCGTCTACATATGCAACATGGTGTACACATCAGCGACAGAGACAGAACGCAGTGATTTCAGCAGAGGTGATAATATACAGATATTGACTCCAACAGCAACTTCCTCCAAGCCCATGCAATAGCAAACAGTGAAACCTGTGCACAGACATTGCACAAGAAGCTGCCTGTTACGTACCCAGAGGAATCACTATTTCAATACCAAGCTTAATACCGCAAACCGCCAACTAGTGTTCGGCTCAAGTAAGGTGAAAGACATATTGTCACATGACGCCTGAAAGTAGGAATAGTGGAGCCAGAGCTAAACAACAGATCTCCAAACACACATCCCCACATCAATGAACAGACGTGGAATAGACCCTTGCTAGGCAACGGTTCTGTAAGCACGTTCCCGTGGCAACAGATATTTTCCATGGTTACTGGTAGCCTATATAAGGAGTCGTGTAGAGAAGAACGGTTCAGCCGCAGTTCAGTCGTAAGGGAGTTCAGTGGTGTATGTTGACCATGTATTTGCCTGATGATGGCTTTTAGTAGCCGAAACATGTAGCAGTGCCAAACTTGGCACTGACCTTAATATAGTTGTGTTGAGACGGTTTTAATTAAGAAATTGTATTTGACAGTATTTGTCTTCGAGGGACTGTGAGAAACCTCTAGGAACCCCAGTCAGAACAGTCGGACCCCCATCGGGATTCGAATTTGTCTATCTATCTATGGCTCTACAGCCCTGTGTTGGGCCCTGGCCGCTTTCAGTTTCTTAATCCTGTACATAGTCGACACGACTCCTTGGACGGGGGATCAGCCCGTCTCAAGGCCGCAACCTACACACAATAGACGCGTACACAGACATCCATTCCTCGAGTGGGATTCGAAACCACGATCCCAGTATTGAAGCGAGCGAAGAGGGTTCATGCCTTAGACCGCGTGGCCACTGTAATCAGAGAGATTCGAACCTGGGATTTGCTAAATGCAGGTCAGAGACATTAGAGCATGAGCCACCGCAATCACTGATTGAATGTAAGGAAAACACACGGAAGCCCCTGGAAACCAACAGAGCACCCAGAGGAGAGTGGCACTTTTCTGTTAGCTACTGAACTTCATAACCTATACCTGTCGCAGAGAGTAACCTTTTGGCTTCTCCTTCCGACTACTTGTAGTCAAAACAATGCGCAAAACAAACGCATATGGTCAGGCAATTACACCTTCGACATTTAAATAGCAAAACCATTAAAGGAAGCCTCATTATGAAGTTCTATGTGGAGACAGCAGCACTGCTGTGGGAACGTGGCGCTCCGTCCTGTGTATCCGCCTTTGGCAAGCTTACCCTGCCTCAAAGGTCACTCGTAACGCTGCTTGGTATTTAGCCGGCCTCCAACGGACGCAAATGTGCAACACGGGGCACAAGGACACCATTTTAACTATTTCCTTACATAGACTCACAGTAATTTCAAATATCACGATGAAAGGCAAACTTATTCATAGGCTTAATTAGTTAAGTAGGACGCAATGAAGACTTAAGTAAGAGTTCGAATACAGCTCCACCATTCTTAACTTGACACTGGATGGGGGTGAGTGGTTAGCTCTAGGCCACTGTCACTTTAGCCCCCGGAGAAGCAACCCCCGATATTCATTGCTTGGGATGATGGGTGGACCCCAGAACCGGAGGTTATGGAGTAGAGAACAATCTCTTACGCCTGTCAGGAATCGAATCTGTACTCATTGGCCGTCTAACCCGTAGCCTAGCCACTTTTCTGAGCTTTCCGTCTTCTCAGGCAAATTGCTGAAAATATTTTGAGACGGAAATGCCAATATGCGAGGCTGTCGATGGGAAGTGCACGTCGAGAGTGGTAAACGGACAATTATAGCGTAGCTATTCTTGTTTGCCATGAGCGCTGGGCATGCGCATGCACTGAGAAGCAACACACGCACGTCCTCTAACTGTAATGAAAGTGTCTTTTGTCACGTAACCACGAATTGTGGTCTTGTGGTCAGAGTTCCTGGCTACAGATCCAGAGGTCCGGGTTCGATTCCCGACGCTACCAGATTTCCTCAGAAGTAGTGAGTCTCGAACGGGGTCCACTCAGCCTCGTGAGGATAATTAAGGAGATACCTGAATGGAAAAGTAGCGGCTTCGGTCTAAAAAAACGAAATTAACGGCCATGGGGATCCGTTGCTCTGACCACGCGACACTCTCTAGCCGCTCAAGTAGGAACTAACTTCGCCGACAAGCGGCGGTCGGTCGGTACAGTTCGCTTGAGGACTAAAGCCACGGAGTTTGTTTGTTCGATAATCGCTCAGAAAAAACTTCAAATATTTCATTGTCAAGTTGAGAAGGGCCCTTATCGAACTATCACTTATCAGGGGTTGAGTGTCTACTAATAACGGGTTCTGGATCAGATGATTGGATTTAGTAACATCTTGTACAATCTCTCTCAATCAGAATCAACTATAGAGCTCTCGCTATCTACCCACTTCAAAAATCACTAGGACAAGCTCCATTCTCGTTCTCTGCTGTACTCCCTCGTAATCAATCGTACTCCTCCGTACTCTGCTGTACTCAAGTCAAAGTCATATTGCGACTGACGGTCAGTCAGTCAGTAAGTGTTGGTGTCGAGCCCCATCTGGGCTCTGAAAAATATTCTAATTTCGAGAGAACTTTGAAGTTCTAACGGCGGTGAATATTGAAGTGTATTGATTTCTACCAGACTACGCGGTGTCACGTCCCAAAACAGTACTCTTGTTAGTAATACGTATTCCCTTGATGTAAGTAAATGGGTATTTTGTTACAATAATAACGGGAATTCCAACAGCATGTGAAGTACAGCGTCGCAGTGCCGCGGTAAGGCGGGAGGCGTGAATAACTGACAGAGCTGATACATAAACTTGCTGAGTTCCGGGTGCGAGGCAGCTGGGATATATCTGGGATGAACCTAAACAGGGGGTCCTCATTGATACGGGTTGCCTAGTATTGCTAACAGAGTAAAATCTGCAGAGTTACGAAGGGCTGAGATGGGGGGGGGGGAGCAAAATGATCTGTACGGGATATTTGTGGGGAAATCTTTTCACAGAAGACCACTTGGAAAACGGAAGATATGGAAAAATAACATTAAATGGCTCTGAAAGAGAGGTTATGGGGATAAAAGGTGGACGGAACTCGGTCAGCTTCGAATCAAATGGAAGGCTGATTTATTTGCTTCAGTATGATTTGATTAGGTGGTCAGCCAACGAAAAGTAGCAATAACACCCAGGTCAAATCTCACCTGGTGACCCCTCTGTGTGTTTTTATTTAATCCATTCCGGCAAACTGGCAAATAGCATCTCCAAATCTGGAATCCTGTCACTATTAAAGCCAACTAAGCGACAAACTTTATGAACTGCTTTTTAACAAATTGCTTAACCATACTCACTACTACGTGTGTTTGCTATGGCATCATCACTTCTGGAAATAAATAATAACATTTGTTCCATATCAAAATATTCATACAGCCGCGGTCTAAGCCATACACTGTCTTCGCTCCATCGGAAGCCGGGATCTCGGGTTCGAATCCCAATCAAGGCACGGAAGTTTGGTGTAGGTGTGCGTTTTTCTGTGTTTGTGTTGTCCTGTGTTTAGGTAGAGGTCCTGCGGCGAGCTGATCACCTCTCCAAGGAGTCCCACCGCCTGTAAAAATTACCAGTGAAACAGAGAAATCAGTCCTCTGCTCCAAAGTGAGAGCAGGAGGAGAGAACAAATTGTATTCTCGTATAATATCATCTTCAAGAACAGAATAAACTACTGGATAGTGCCGGCAAAATGTCGGACCGCCATTTTGAGATGAAGATAAGGGTAAAGTTGTACCTATACCTATTATTATTATTATTATTATTATTATTATTGGAGGGGGTGGGTTTCCCCATGCACCACGACTAATAGTCTATTGTACGTCCCCTTTTGATACTCTGCCAGTCGCCATACCCTTCCGGTGCTGGTGCTCGCTATCAGCCCCATTCAGCCAGCGAGGCTGGCAGTGGTACCCGATACTTCCCCATCTACCGGAGGCATTGGAAACTACTTGGGTGGGAAACTTTGCCTAATTTTGCTCAGAGGTCTCCTAGAGACATGAGAATCTTTTACATGCCTTAAATCTACGACACGGGACCCACGGCTTAAAGTCCCTCCCGGAGGACTTGTTCCCTGAAATTTCCCTTAAAAATTCCACGACCTCCGCCGGGTTTGAACCCGCGTACCTTGAGTCATGACGTGGGAACGTTACCCCTAGACTACGGAGGCCGCTTTACCTATACCTAAGTATGTATCATGCCGTGAAGGCATATTGGAAACTGTAGGCAAAGGAGACATCCAGTGGCAGGACGCTCGTACCCAGTTCCAAGATAATTTTCGTCCGTAATACTGATGTTCCTGTTTGAAACAGGATGTGAAATTGTGGGCTGTGCCCAAATCATTCAGGGTAGGGCTCAATGGCGGAAAATGCGACAGCAGTGATGTTCTTATGGCGGTCTTTATGAAGATTACTATTTTCTTTTCTGGGTAGCTCAGTAAACAACTTGTCGGTGGAACCTGCTCTCCATGTTTATACAGTAGAACTTGGTTATAACGTCATCAAAGGGACCTAAAAATAGTGTCGTTATAAACGAATGTCGTTGTAACCGAAATGGGCACTTCCACAGTAGCCTTATGTTAGTCACGTAAAAATCTACCAAAAACCGAGTTAAAATGTTGCATTTTTTAGTGAAATACGTAGTTAAGTACAGACTAACGTAACATTAACGTGGAATTGCCCAAATGTGTAATATCAAAGACATATTACAGCGCTTTTCACTGACAATACACACAATATTTCACGAATCACTTTAACTTTCTCTTCAATGCTTAAAACTTTCCTTTTCATTGCCATGTTTTCGCTACTGCACTTCTCTGGGTTTAGGCAGGAACACTATAGGGTAAGTAGACAATGTGAGGTCCTGTTAGACGAGATTCTAGGAAAGGAATGCAGTTAACAACCTGCCGCGTCCTCTTGCACTATTCACGCAGTCCCACCCCACACCCTTGTTTTCGCATAAAACTCACGCTCCTCTTGCAGCACGCGGTCGTATTCTTCCAGGACAGTCACGTCAGCAAGTAGAGAAAGTGAGGGTGGGCAGACACATCGAACTTTCCCACGATATCAGAGAAATTCAGGAATGAAAATGACGTTACATACGAGGTTGATGCATTTATGCATGTCGTACTAAGCAAGGTATAAAAACAGTTGCTTTATGAGGAATTAGTTCGTACCATTGAATATTTGACGCAATAGACAAGGTGTCGCAGAAACCGATGTTGCTATAACCAAGTTTTACTGTAATCAAAAATGGAGACAAGAGTTTCCTCCGAAAAGTTGACCTCTATTTACCAAACTAAACGATATCATATCCCGGAATACAGTTATTTTCATGATAATGAAACTTCAAATTACATAAATAGTGGAATTTTTTACTACTTGAGCAACTAAGGTTCTTCAAGGACGACTCTCTTACACGACGAAAGATGAATCAGCAGACGTATTAACACATGCCACTTGAGAACACGAGAAAGGAATCACAGGATGCTTCGAATAGCTAGAAATTGCTGACATACCAAAGGCATGTTACTTGAAGGGATCCTCCTGCCGTGTCTCAAGCACCACAGGTAGAGAAACAGTACAGTTACACTCCGTGTTTGAAGCATTTGAGTATTTACAGTCCTCGCAGGCAGAGAATACTGCAACACATTGGAAAACCTCCAGAAATAAGCGTTAAACAATTATTCATGTTGTCAGAACGGCAGTTGAAGCGTGACATCTTGCCTCCCGAGAATCTAGCTGTACGGTTACGAAGAAAAGATAACAGTTGTATTTTCCATGTCGGCCAATACATGAGAGGCCATGAGAGGCCGCAGTTACAGAGGAAACTGGCCACTGCAGGATGCGATTATAGCAATGACGCCGAACCGAATGTATCAGTCACACCAGAGTAAGAGTAACGTTACCTAGCAGCAGGTTTATTAACGTTTCAAGCTTCTTCAATAGCCAATTGTCACGGTTATCCTTTGCTGTCTACCGAGTACAGAAATCGAACGACAATCGAACTGCAACTAACAAAGCATTCTTACTTCCTTGTTCCTTTCTCTCGCTCTTTGTTTTCCACTTTCTTCAACTATTCATAATTTGCTTTGTTTCTATCCTTCATTACTTTCTGTCCTTTCATTCATTCAGTTCACCTACCTCTGTCCTATCCTCTCCTTTTCGCTGGGTTGGCCTTAATCCACTGATTCATCTTCCAGTCGAAATCGACTTCTCTGCGCGGTGGCGCGGACCTTATGAAATTCGACTTCGCAAACATAACTAACTTTAATGAGCTGGGTCTCATGCTAGATCAATCCAGACCATAACCCCCATCCATTGCCTCTAAGCTCCTATGGTCTCTTTCCTTCTGTCTTTCCCACCAAAACCCTGCACACATTTCGCCTCCCGCGCATGCGCACTCAGTTACCCGCCACCTCGTCCTCCTTCAGTTGCTCACTCTGATTGTATTTTGCTAGGAGTAAAGGTTATGAAGCTCCTTATTATGCAATGTCCTCCATCCTCCAATTATTTCAGACTTCTTAGGTCCAGGCATACTCGTCAGAAGCCTGTCCCCTTTATTATTAGAAATCAAGTTCTATATCCATACAAAATCACAGGCTTTCTTTGGCATTTAATATTTGCGTGTTTAGGCAGCAGACGAGAAGACAAAAACTTCGGCACTGAATGATAGCAACACTAAGACATACCTGATCTTGAGTTATCATCAGATAATGATGCTAATCACCAGGTAATTATCAGAAAATTACTGTATTCCATTTTCAACATCCGACAGGAACAAAAATCTCCCTATCTGGGGCTTCCTGGAAGAAACAGCAACTTTTCTCCTTAAGGTTTCCTGTTCACGGTGTGACGTACAGTAAGTAATATTTTCGAAGTACTTTACTTAATACGACCGAAGCAAAGCGGGTCCTCTCTTCTTTGTCTGCACTGCTTAAGTCCACCATCAATTGATGCTTAGCGCTGATAAGGATGTTCTATTATGTAAATAAACGGTACGTTTGGAGAGATTCATGGACGTGGCCTATTTTAACATTTTCTTTCTCATTAACCAGGCTGGCAGGAATTGCATTCAGCAATCATGAGCCCTTCCAAGATTGGATTCAAGGAAAAAAGTCCATGGCCTGTAGTCCGCAAGGGAACTATACTGACCGAGCGACCGCAGCTTGTGGGCGAAGTTAGTGCCAACTTTAGCGGAAAGAGGGCGTCGCGTGGTCAGAGCAATGAATCCCCACGGCCGTTAATTTCGATTCAAAAACGACAAAACAAAATCTGTTCTGCTCATAATTAGCACAATGTAAAAATTAGCGGGAGGCGTATTCGAATGGGCCCGCAATTTGCTTCTGCCCCTGGTCTCGTTTGTTTGTAGCCTATTTAAGGACGCTACCGGCTGTTCGACTGTAAATGTCGCATAATTGGATGATAGTGAAGGAAGAGGCTGCGTTCGGATTTCTGACATCTGCCTGAGAGGACTGAGGAAAACTACAATATCCTCAGTCAGGAGAGTCGGTGTCCCAATCAAGATTCGAAGCGGGGACCCCTCGAATACAAGTCAGAAGCATTACGGGTTGAGCCAACTTCCTTGCTCTCATTGAGCTTGGCGCTTATTCACTGCAGTAGACGTGACAATGCAGAGCCAGTTGTTTCTGGTATTTTATTAAATATTCACCACATCAAAAAGTGGTCTACATAGAAGCTAAGCCAATACTCAAGGTAGTATGGTCAAGTGGGATTTGTGGTGGACAAAGTGGCGCTGGGGCAGGTTTTCTCCGAGTACTTCGGTTTCCCCTGCCACTTTTCATTCCACCAATTGCTCCACAATCACCCTCACCTATCATGTTGGGCTGGTAAAATAGGCCAGAAGTGGCCGCAGTACAAGGGTCTTAAGTTCAACCCCACTAGCAATAAAAAAACACCGAAAGTACAAACTGCCTCTAAGGCAAACTGCTTCTGACAAAGTCAAAATATTTTGAATTATTATACAGCACGATTACACTGCGCCCTTAAAAAGGGTAAAGTTGTCCCTGTCCTTATTCACTTAAGCGTCAAACCATGACGACGCGTCGGGGAGGTATAGCTCCACCATTCTTGATATTTGGGAAAAAAGGCCCCCCAGTATACGTTGAACATGATACTGGATGAGCCTCACGGCCTGTCTGGACGCTGTGCAATAGACAAAAATCTATTTCCCCAACCAGGAATCTAAGCCCGGCTGTCCATCATGTAGTGTGTCGCTATACCGACTGAGCTATCCCGGTTCGCTCTGGACCGTTTCGAACCGAAATTAAATATACATGACGATTTCCATGGTACATCTGAAGGAATTGGCGAGGAACTGTGACGGAGCTTGTCCGTAACGAGTTGCAATTTGTATGTGTTATAAGGTACAAAGGCGTAATAAGAGAGCACAAGCTTATGCGCCTGACGATGGCCACGTTGGCCGAAACAAGGAGAGGCAAGGAGCCTTCGAAGTGTGGGATTTGCACACAACTGGAATTACAATGTTAATTAACGGGGGCCTGTGATGCCTACACGTGATGCGGTGGTTTGACATCAAGAAACCATAAGATTCGTTATATCTTATTAACATCTACACAGCAAAATTCATCTCAGTATTTCACTTTACAGAGTTTGCAAAACGGATCCGTCTGGGAACAAAGAAGTAATTAGTGACTTTCACCAAATTATTCTCTATGAGCAGTTGTAGTGGTTTCGGGTGCAATTTGTGTGTGTTTACGCCTGGCGATGCTCATGTTACTGAAATAAGCAGTGGAAATGACTGCGGCATAAATAAACAAAGTTTCTGTCTTTTGTAACTCGTACATAACGTACTTCCCCTGTATCATATTATTTTAACTCCCTGCAATGTGAATGTAATGTGGAAGTCAGAATGTAAGGCTACAATTTCTCAGAAGACGGGGGTTGCCTTATCTTCCGGTCCTTAACAATAAATATTAGGAAGATTATGAATATTTCCATTTGCCATTTCTAATTCTATCTGTCAAAACATGTAGAATTATAATTAAGGCATTATATTTTGAATTTATTATTTCTTAATGTTTTTTTTTTCTTAGAGTCCTCAGCAATAAATGACACAATAAACTTTCTTAGAAGTAACTTTCTTTCTGATGTCCTCGTTAGAAAACTTACGTTCTGTCTTATAGAATGTGTTACTGCGCAGTGTGTACGTAACATTCTTAACGACCTCGTACATGGAAGATTACAAAAACGCAATTTGATGAATGTTAAGAACGAAGAAGATGCGCGCACTTCGTGTCCCTGGAGCGTCCTGTACATCCATCCTGCTGCCAAAGCCGGGCCTGTCTGTGTCATCCTCGCCTTACGCAAACCATTACACAACGCCGCTCCCCCGCGGGCAGGGCCCGACGGTGATGACCTAGCAGAACTGAAGTCACGCCGTATAAAGGTCACGTGGTGTATGGCAGCAGGAAAATATCACCGCGAACCAGCGGGTTTCTGTTGGCTTCCTGGTGCCAGCCTTAAGAGATTCTGGGAGGACATATGGCACGACTACCTGCCATTTTCCTTTCTGTTACTCCTTTCCTCTTCCGTTTCTCTCTTCTACCTCTCCTCTTGTTTCTTCGTCCTTCTCGTCATCCATATCATTATCTCTTCTTCCCCTCCTTATCCTTCTCATTGGCCATAGCTTCTCATTCGTATTTCCCTTGTCTCTTCTTTCTCCCCTTCTTCCCCTCATTGTCCTCGACTTACCCTCCCTACTCATATTTCCCTAGTCTCTTCTTTGTCCCCTTCTTCTCCTCATTGGCCTCAACCTACCCTTCATACTCATATTTCCCTTATTTCTTCTTTCTCTTCTCGTCGCTCTCATCTTCTCCTGCTCCTTAATTTTCCTTCTATCCTTTACATCTCCAATTGTTCTCATTGTTATTACTTTCTCCCATCTTAATCGTTTCCATGCGCAAGTCCAGCGCTGCGCTGCGTCTCCTTCACAGCAGTGTCAACTGCTCCTTTAGTTCTCTCCTTCAGTTGGGCTTTAAGTGGTAATTATTTTCGGAAGTCCAGCTTTCAAGTTCGCCATATTGTTACCCTAAAGTGACAGACGACCAGTACGCGAAATATTCGTTTCTAGTTATACCCCTTCTGCTCCTTCCGACCCGAAAAGCAAGTTCACGAACTAGAATTAAAGTTGCGAGGAAGTCCGATATCTCCATGACCTCTTGCCCCGAAGCTAAACTTCCTTATTCTGCTTTTCGATCAGACGTTCGTTCGTCTTGACCCATGTGTTGTACTGGCACAGTTACTGTCCCTGTTGCATTCATTCATCATGACGGAGTGAACTTTCTCCAAGTTGAAATGGTTTCTGTTCGGGAAACAAACATGGGCTTTACTGATGTGAGCAATGGCTACCACTAAGCGAGTACAAGTCAAAGGATCAATCAGAACATCCCTGTGAAATGGGGTGTCCCAAACTGGCCCGGAGAGCGCTATATTACGTTTCGGAAGTATATCATTTTGGTATCGACGTATAGGAAGTAATTTTCTCATTTAAGTATTGTAACCTTTCATTAAGAAGGCATCTTATACATGTTTCGTATGAACAGAATATTCCTGTGCGGTGTTCGACGCGGCAATAAGATAAAACTATATTACAGGAAGTCCCTTACACTATGTACATTTCGTACAATGATAATTTGGGAAATCCTGTCCGTAAAAGAATGTGATGTGTCTTAAAGATATTCGCTATTTTATATATAAGAATACATGCAAAGTTATCTTTATTTTAACATTAACAGATATCATATCTGTTTGCTGCCTGCGCATATATTGACGTTCATAAATACAAACTGAGAACACACATACGCAATTTCTGAGTTCAAATCCACATAAATTCTAAGGACTGCCACTATTTTGGGGGACATCTGACCTCGACAACACAAAGACAGTAGTCTCTATGCACCTACCATGATAAAGCACCACTGTATCAATACATAAAGAGAAATGAGATACAGTTAACGCGTGTTCAAATGCTCCTGTGATGCTGCGAAGCGCGTTACCAGGGGAACTGGGGACAATGCCCATTCTGTTCACTGCTCTAATACAGTGAGATTGTTGATACTCTCGGTCAAACGGCGTATTCTGCCAGTGTCCCGACGTTTCCGAAGAACGTACTGTCACCATCTTCAGGTTTGCAGATAACGTCAATAAAGCATAATTTTGCCAGATTGGCAACTATTCTATCCTGAAGACAGAGGCACTATGTTCCTTCGAGACGCTGTTAAATTTCTATCAGACTGCATGACATCATACCCCAAGCAAAAGCACTCTTCAAGGATACATTTGTTCGAAGTTCACCCCAAGACTTCATAGCTGCAGGAATATCTTGCATTAAACACAACGAACGAATTCCGTGGTTTTAGTCCGCAAGCGAACTATACCGACCGAGCGACCGCCGCTTGGTGGCGAAGTTAGTGCCAACTTTAGCGGATAGAGGGAGTCTCGTGGTCAGCGCAACGGATCCCCACGGCCGTCAATTTCAGTTCTCTAAACCGGAAATCACAACGTACATGAATAAGGAACTCCTCAATTCACAGAAAAGGCTCTGTGCACCGCAATGCACATTCTTAGAAACGAGAGCGAACATTTGAAGAAAGGTGTAGTCATATTGTCAAATTTCCGTCACAAGAAAATCACAAGGAACAAGTACTGCAAAATTCTTGCACAATGTTAGAAAAATTTAATGAAAGTAAAAGTAGAAACAGCCGGTCACGGCAGCTGAGCGGTCTAATGCATGCACTGTCTTCGCTCGCTCGAAAGCCGGGATCGTGTGTTCGAACTCAACTCAAGGCATGGATGTTTAGTCTTTGTGTGTGTGTGTGTGTGTGTTTGTGTGCGCGCGTTTTTCTGTGTTTATATATAGGTAGAGGCCTTGCGACGAGCTGATCACCCGCCCAAGGAGTCCTGCCGAATATCTAAGATCTATTAAACCGAAGAGAAAAGGAGAGCTTCATGGAGGTAGGCCAAGGCACAAATTGGGGCTGTAGCGCCAAAGGAATGTTGGTTACTCTATGTTTTCTTTTTTTCCTTGCAAGTAACATGTCCGTTTGCAAAGTGGAACACCTCAAAATCTGTAAGGGTGGCTACGGCAACGGAAAACACTCCCAGATTTCTTTCCTCGTGCAATAATACAAAAAGGAGATGTGCCTTATTACAAGACACATGTTACCGTCGATAAAAATGTACGACGAAAAATATCATCGAAGCATCTGGTCCTCTGAGGAGAGTCTGCGTTATAACAGTATACATGTTACTGTCTATAAAAACGCACATTGGAAAGTAAACTCAGAGCATCTAACCCTCTGAAGATATTATGGCTCCTCATATGATACTTGTTACTGCCGAATGAAGTGCTCTGTAAAATAAAAATATCTGACCTTGATTTCCGCTAAACTAGTATAGGACTACAACAGATCCGCACAACAATGGACATTTGAATTCATGTACCCAGAACACAATGGGTGTTAAAATTACGAGTTATATTGTGTTCGGTTTTTCTATTGTTACTTCGTAAATGCAACACTGAGGTTACCGACAAGTGACTATCTTATCAGTAGACAGTGTGAACAATACAATTGTGAAAGTTTCCTCGCCTAAATCAAGACAAAAAGTTATAAGAAACTTAAATATTTGTGTTATTTACACGTATTCAAATGAAGACTAGAATACAAAAGAAATCTGTGGGATTTCTGTCTGGATGCCACCAACAAATTACTGTCCATAACGAATCATCTTGTATATTCCAGGCTAAACTCGAACAATAAAAATAATTAATAGAATTTAATGAGTCTCTGACCGTACGAGGCTTCGAGAAAATTTGCATGTCACTTGGAGACTTGAATGCAAGTGTAAGACGTGACACGTGACAGTTCCTACATTCGTCAGGTTTTGTTTGCTTCATAAGCGAATGATTTACTCTGCAGTTTCGTTGGAATGTTAAGGAGGATGACAGAGGTCATGGACTTGGTTAACCTTCCTGTCAGATGTAATGAGAACCTGTTCGTTATTTCAAATGATTTTGCCAAAAAGCAAGGCCTGGGTAACCGGTCCCGAGTAATGTTGAACTGCGGAGGTTATAAAAAGTCGAAAAACAAACAACCTTCACCTTGAGTCGAAACACTGCCTTATCCACTCGTAAAGGTTAGGAGCTGCATGACTCGGGTTCTATTCCTAGCAAATTCAAATCTTTCTTTCTTCGCCATCGAAAGCAGACGAGGTCTGACAACTATACAGCCTCCTCCTATTTAATTGTTATGGAAAACTTCGGGCCAGTGGAGAAATCGGAAGAAGCGTGAAACTAGTGCAGAGATTAAAATGACCGTAGTTTTATATCCGCTTCCAAATACATTTTGTAGCTCACTCAATCACTCACTCATGTAGCTGAGCCCTTCTTGAGAAGCCGTCAATTCTGCAGGCACTCAAGAACTTCTCAGCATTTTATGGAACCCGAAGGTTCATTAGCGTGTTCACAAGAGCCATTCATTGGTCCCTATCTTGAGCCAGATCAATCCAATCTATACCATCTCATCCTATCTACATTTTGTAACCCATAATGTAATTTTGTATTGCTCAAATTATTGATAAAATTTAAGTCATGCCTTCAGTTACCAGTAATAAAAAAGAACATTTTAAATCATTAAATATTTATTTATTTGTAACTCTATGCGTTTTTATTAAAAGAATTATACAAATTTTCCGTAAATTTATTTTCTGTTTATGATATTAACTAACTGAACATAACGTCATGATGCTACATGTTGCAGTTAGTTAGAAATCATAACCAGCATAAGAGAATTGAATGTTACCATCTGCTTAATTAGTCACTGACTATTCACTATGTATAAGTTTTCCTATGGGCGTCCCTGGGTAAAGCAAATAGGGATTCTCGTCTGTGGCCCTCAAACGCGATCCTGAGAGGCCCTTAATGATATTTGCTTTCTTAGAACTGACACCGTCTAATGCATAAATACTTGGAAGGTAATTAAAGCAAAGATTCTGTTGTAAAACGAAAAGCATTTTAGGCTGGATTTTCAACCCGTTCAGTTAGAGCCTACAGTGAATAATTTCAAATAATTGAAGTAGAACGTTCTTGATATCATGAATGAATGAATAAGGGGTGGTCCTTCTTGGCCCTTCCACCGCGACCACAGTGATCTATTGTGCCTCCCCTTCCGATTATCCCCTCAACAATCATGCATTTCGAATGAGGCGTAGGATTTTGTACGTAGGGACGTCGAAATAGTCACTTGGTTCCATAAAATATTGACCCAAGTGGCGCAATCTTAGATAAGCTAAGGTCTCACATTCGCACAGGATGTGTGTGGCTGTTTCGTCTTCTTCTTGGCACCTCTCAGAAGTTGGACTGTTACTTATTCCCAATTTGAAGAGGTGTCCTCTGAGGTGACAGTGGCCTGTAAGTAGTCCTACTACCCATCGTAGCTGATTCCTGTTGAGCTTCAACAGTTCCTTCGCTCTTTTAGCAGAGGGTCCTCGTATGAGTCCCTTTGCTTGCCTGAGTCCAGTCAAGGATCCCCAGTATTTCTTGTGCTTCATATTTGTCCAGTCCCTGATTGCCTTTCTGGCAACTCCTACAGAGATGCCACAGGCTGGTTCAGGTCCTATGAACGATGTTCAGCTCCAATCTTGGCCAGTTGGTCTGCTGTTTCGTTTCCAGCAATACCCTCATGCCCCGGCACCCATATCAGTTGTACCCTGTTATGTCTGGCCAGTTCCACGATGGTTTGGTGGCAATCCCAGACCGATTTTGAGTTGATCTGGTGTTTGTCAAGCGCTTTAAGTGCAGCTTGGCTGTCAGATAGAATGTAGATGTTCCTATTTCTGTAGTTCCTATCTAAATTCTCCATAATGCATGCCTTAAATGGCATATACTTCTGCCTGGAATACTGTCGTGTACTGCCCAAGGCTGAAATTAAGCTTCCGCCTCGTGCCATAGCAGAACACACTAGCTCCAGTGCCCTTATTTATCTTGGAACCATCTGGATACCAAATCAGTTTCCCTTTTCTATCAGGCCGAATCCCGTCTTCCCATTCACTCCTGTCAGGAAATCTGACTGTGAAGGGTTTTCCATATACATGTCTCAGTATCATTTTGTCAGACCCCATTTGTAGTACGGGTTCTTTTTTCATGACCTGAGTTATGTAAGTGTATGCATGGCCGAAACCATCCGATCTGGGTTTCCATTGTCCACTGCACTGGAGACGGTAGATTCCTGCCCTGGCTTCTGCCTCCAACTGTAGATGCAGTGGTGGGAGTCCAAGGAGTATCTCCAGTGTAGCTGTTGGAGATGTTCGAACTACTCCTGTGATACTCAAACAAGCGAATCTTTGCAATTTGCTAAGTTCTGCCTTGCTTGTCTTGAGTTTAACTCTGGGCCACCATACTGTGGCGCCGTATGTAATTATGGGTCTTACAACCGCAGTGTATATTCTTGATATCATATATTGATATCAGAGTCAGAGTCAGAGTCACGTTGCAACTGACGGTCAGTCAGTCTGTCTGTCTTGGTGTCGAGCCCCAGCTGGGGCTCATGACCAGATATTTGTCTTGAGTGAACGTTACCGTCTTGTCCATGTGTAGCGCCCTCTCTGACGAGAGGTCGGGTCTGTCATTTGTTAGTCGGTCTGTAGTAATTTGTCCATTGTCTGTATTTACACATATTTACAGTATACCTATTTCTTGTATAAATGTACAATATTTACACGGCCTCTCAGTCCAGGCTAGGTACAGCAGATTATGCCCTTTTATATACATATATAAATAATTATTCTAGTAGTATTAGCTATCACGGCAGTCTAGAAACTTGAACGGTCGTACGCCTGACCGCCGCCAAGTTTAAGCCTCTTATACTTTCTGAGTCTGGCTTCGCCTTGTCCGATGTTGCGAACATTCTCATTATCATGATTTTGTATGACTTCTGCTTGTTGCCTGCATAATTTTGTTATGTAATCATAAACGTACGGAATTTTGAATGCCATGTGCAAATCGCGGACCGGTGTGCGCCTTGGAAAATTGCCGATCGTATTGATATCATATTTCATCTCCGTTATTTATTTTAAGAAGCTGCAAGGAAGAAAATGTCATAAGTAGTAAACCAGTGTTATTATGATAGTACGGTGTAGTTCCTGGCCGCGCCATAGCTCAAGCGGTTAGTCGCTGGCTTCCCACCGCGGCGGTCTAGGTTCGATCCCGGGTCTGGTCAAGTGGGATTTGCGGTGGAGAAAGTGGCGCTGGGGCGGGTTTTCCCCGAGTACTTCGGTTTCCCTTGCTAATCTTCATTCCACCAAATTCTCCATCATCATAATCACCCGGGGCAGGCTACAATAGGCCAATCAGTGACCGCCGTGCCGAGTGGACCCATATTTGGACTCCACCCCCCTCCCACTAAGCGAATTAAAAATAGGTATAGTTCCTGACACGAAACTTCCTGTACACATGATGCAGGTTAAGATAGGACAAGGATTTTGGATCTTCACACTAAGTTCGAAAATTTTATAACTTAGATTAAGAACACCTTACAATTCTGTGCACACAATGTAGACATAAGTTAGTAAAACAGGTTGGCCAACTTACAAAAACTAAAGGAGATAAATCATCGCGCTGTTTCAACAGTATAAATTATTGAGGTTATGAATAAGAACTCACGTTTGGGGGGTACGCATGACTAACAACTGTGGATTCTAGATTTGGTGGCTGCATTTATTTCACGTCATTATCACAATTACAGTTGATTATAACAGTTCACATATGTAACCTCTTCTGGATAACGAACTCCTCTCTACCTATCTCTGTTTCGTTCTTGAGAGCAAGTTGATTCGCTGCCGAGGCCCAACTGTCCTCCTCCTCCTCCTCCTCCTCCTCCTCCTTCTTCTTCTTGTGTACTGACGGTTTCTCAACTGACCTCCTTTTATCCCAACTAGGCGGCTGGGATAAGAATCACCTCCTTGAAGAGTTCTGTTTTCGATATCCATGGTAACAGTCTGTTTAGAAGTCGTTACCAAGGATATGTCTTCTACAGTTCCATAATAACCCAGGGTAGCGGTGCATTTCGTGTTACAACGGGAACTTGCTCCGCAAAGCTCCGTCCAGCAGATGGGCAGGTTGCAGCTTTCAGGCCGCACGTCACATTTCAGAATGTCTCAAACTCAAAGCTTCCTGGCAAGTTATCAGTCACCTCTGCTGAGGCGCAAACAAGCGATAAAGAAAAGACGTTGGAAAGTCATTCTGCTCGAGCTCTCTCAGCCTCGCAGGAAGCAACCCAAGGACTTCGTGTTTTCGTTTTGACAGGACTACATTATCTTCAACATGCATCACTGAATCAGCAAGTGTTGACTTTAGGACGTGATCTGCCAAGTGGCTCAGCCTCGTTACGTCTTGAGAAGCCAACATCGTGACGGTGTAAACCTCACTCTTCTCGGCCCTTGCCCAAGAGAGACCGGCCAGCAACCAACCAGCCTAACTCCAGCTGTTCTCTTCTAAACAAAGACGCCCGTATTTCACGCAAGCATTTCCCCTGCTTCCATTCCCTCTCCGGAAGTACTTCCAAGTACTCCAAGTACCAAATTTCATCTAAATCCTTCGAGCAGTTTCAGAAGTAAAACATGCAAACAAAGAAGCACGGCACCATGTCATGAGTTCATTTTGTACAGAGAATGTCAATAGGCAAAGTGACGCATCACACAAGCAGAGAAGTGATGTGTGAAAAGTGCTTAAGACTGTATTGCAAAAGTCGCTGTCTGCTCAAAGAGAACTCAATTAAAGCTTGATTATACGCACGAGGCCACAGAGATTGTTCTCAAAGCGTCTCTGAAGTGGCATTAAGCTAACATTTGACTCTTGACCCATAAAGAAGAAGGGGACGTATTCTCTTATGGCGGTGATGCAATGGCTGTTGTAATACTCGCAACTCTGCACAGTAACTTCGCTCGCCACTCAGGCGGAAGTGAAAGTCTCGGGCTCAGTCGGCTTCCTTCCGTCTTGACTGCAGCATGTGAGCATGATAATGCTTATAACTGTCCAACCCTATGACTGCAGGGAGGCCCAGCGTAAGAACTGTTGTTCAGGTTTTGCACGACTAGGCTTGGCAGCTCACGACTGGTATAGTCGGATTTGCCGTTATTATTCGCCCCAAACCTTGTCTACTGTAGATTCTTTGTTACTTAACGACATTAGCCCAACAGCAGATGAAACAAGGGGAAGAAACTTGCGTAATGCTGACTTCCATAATTTACACTCTTCGACCATTATTGGCTGAAGTTGAAATTTCGGACCATGTACAGATACCCAAGTTCTACTGTTGCATGAGGAAGACCACACAGAAAGAAGTCACGTGGTTCCTAGACAGCGTCTTCATTGGCGCGCTATTGCGTAACAACGCGCAAAATCTTTCTTCCCTGAACAAATCTTCCATTGTTGCCTTGTGTGTATTCGGTCGCGGAATGTTCACCGGTCCGTTACCTAGCAACACATTGATCAAATCCGTTACATTGTTCTCTCCTTAAGGCTGCTCGTTCCGCGTAGCCTAACGGTGTATCATCTTTCCTTCCTTTTCGGGGGCTGTGCTTTTAACGTCTTCCTAAAAGTTGTTCTCTTCTTCTTTCCGAGGTGACTACAGTATACTTTGAGCCTACTTTCCATATTGAGAAAACAAAATGGGGCCTGTGAGTTCACCTGTCTGTGTCTGTGTGTCCCGATTTCCGATTATAATTTTATATTAATTTCACAACATCCGGTCACAGTGGCCCCGCGGTCTGAGGCATGAACTGTCTTCGTTCGCTCGAACTCTGAGATCGTGGCCTCGAATCTCACTGAAGGCATAACTGCCTGTATTGTGTACGTTTGCTCATATATACAGCGGAATTCCAATCAAAATGATAACATATTATGTTAAAGGAGATGGAAAGATGATCAAGAACTCTCTAGGAAGGTGATGATGAATAGCGAGTAGGCGAGGGTTTTGGAAGGAGATACCCATGATCTTTGCTATCTTGCCATTCAAATGAACAGCGTGAGGAAACCCAATAAACCCTCTCTTAATATAGCTGGTAAACTGGTCGAGATGCGAGCCAGGTACCTTAGTATCAATGCAACACCAATCTGGTCGATAAGCAATATGTTGAAAATGAGCAACGGTTGAGTACTCGTTTGTGTCTTGTGTACTTTGTGTGGCTGCTATGGCGGTGGTGTGATACGCACTCGGGAGATACGAAACCAGATGGCATGCACGCAATAAGCTTCATCTACAGAGAGGTACTCGGTTGCAGTGTCTTACAAACACTCGTAGGTATTCGTAGTTTTCCTCAGTACCTGCATATGAATGAACAGTAATTCGAAGTGCGTCAGGTCTCATTCCATTCAGGCCCCTGTGTTACCGCAACCTGTTTCGCGTTATGTTGATTAAGAGTTATTAACTCCGTGGCCTGTAGTCCGCAAGCGAACTATACCGACCGAGCGACCGCCGCTTGCCGGCGAAGTTAGTGCCAACATTTTTTTTTTGCGGATACAGGGTGTCACGTGGTCAGCGGAACAGGTTCCCACGGCCGTTAATCTCGGTTTTCTAGACCTACTAAGAGTTATAAAATAACAAAAATTTCGCCTTTGGTATTGCAGCCAATGTTTTTGTGTAGTGTTAGGTTATGACGTAATGGAAATAAGGAACAGACCAAGGATCAGAGAAAAGAAAGTGAAACCTGTTTTAACGGTCCATCTTTTCGTGAAACAATAAATTATCACCTTTCAGCTGTACTTTTACACCGCGAAAGAGTGGGCTACATGCTGATGAAAGGAAACACGCATTTCCCATAATACTTTTATTGCACAAATATAAAGGTTAGGAACTTGGAACTCTCTGACAAGATCGTGACATGCGCCGTGACGTCACATCTGCATCGCAGGGGTGCGCCAATTCTGACTGCAGTTAGCTCAGTCTGCGCAATGACGAGATTTGATTTTAGCCAGTAACAGTTGAGAATTCAGTTAAATGGCAACTCACTGAACAGGGTGATCCAGCTAGGGACTTGCATTCTGGAGGCGTCCGGCTCGAACCCAGGCTGGAATACGTGATATCCTGACTTTAGCTGTTCGTTCTTCATCAAATACCCTAGCATTCAGCGCAATGTAGTTCAGACACTAAGAGCGGCCTAAAACAAACATTTTCAGAGTTATATAAGTGTGAACTGTTGTAGTTCACTAATTATTAGCCTGTGGGTCCGCCTTCAGATTGTTAACCGTATTTGTGTAAGCGTTTCAGTATTTCTGTCAAGCCAGGAAATATTTCTGGAAGTAATTTTCCGAAAGTCATTCCTCTATATACGTATGACTTAAAAATGCTTAAAAATGAAACAAGAAATTAAGGTCGCCTCTACCACCAGAAAATCAAGTCAACAAGTAATTGCCGCGCCATAGCTCAAGCGGTTAGTCGCTGGCTTCCCACCGCGGCGGCCCGGGTTCGATCCCGGGTCTGGTCAAGTGGGATTTGTGGTGGACAAAGTGGCGCTGGGACAGGTTCTTTCTGAGTACTTGCGTTTCCCCTGCCAATCTTCATTCCACCAATTGCTCCACAATCACCCTCACCTATCATCTGGGACTGGTACAATAGGCCAGAAGTCGCCGCAGTACGAATACAAGGGACTTAGCCCAACCCCAGTAGCAATAAAAAAGTCAACAAGTAGCGGTCACAAAGTTTAAAAGAGATTTATCACAAAATATTTCATTTCCATTTTAGTACCATTTTAATTTTTATGTTTTAAACTTCAATCTCTAATTTTGTAAATTTTAATATCTGAGTATTTTAAAATTTTAACTGAAAGACTCAATTTATGCCTTGACGCTGATCATTCTGAGCCCTTATCTATTTGGATGATTATAGATGACCATGACATTTATTTCTAATTAATTCTCGGTAATTTTAATTTCAAAAGTCTTATGTTTCGATATTACTGGAAATGTATTGTGATCTTTAATATCGTATTTCATTGTCTGGGACTTGCAATACGGTGTTTATGTTGAAATTTCTAGATTCTGGCAGGACCAAGGAGTTGAGTTATGACATTTACGAGAAGTCATAAATTTAGCTCGGGTACAGGGAACCGGACGCACCTAAAGGGAAGGTCAATGAGAAGAACAGGTCAGAACTTGTTACAGTTGCCTGTGAATGAGGGCCAGTATGATTGAGTTGCCTCGTTCAAGCTTCCTACGAAAGATGGGATGAAATGTATATGTCCACACCATGGAGAATTCGAATTCTTTCGAATTCCCGGCGTGGGGTGTGCAAGCGATTCCACAAGGAGACTTTCACCATATTCCGAACTGAACGGACGTGACCCTTGCACGCTCCGAGACATAGCTTGCCGATCGTGTAACGCTGTAACTTAAAGCTAAGAATACATTAATTTAACAGTGTGGTTTGGAGAACAAAAGGGTGAATAAACGTCAATTGGATCAACTCCCAGAATACCGCTCGCTTCGGCATCGCTACCCTGAGACTCATGCAAACCGACCCAGCTAGTTTCCCGTACCTATACCGACCTCCCTTACTTTGATTTGTGAGGACAACTTGCAGTGGCCATCATACACTGTCCTAAGGTAGAAACAGGTGTAGCAGGGATAGCACCATTCCGACTGAGCTGATACAAACAAAGGCGGGTTGGAAAAGAGCGGTGTTAGCCTTTAAAAACACCGAAGTGCACAATAAGGATCCTTATTGAAGAATTAGTTGCAAACTGCTGGATGCTATTCAGCAACTGAGTCTGGTATCATTGCACGCCTGATTATGACGCAGTATAAGGGTCGAAACATGTAGCGTCAATAAAAACAAATACTGGCATGATAGTGTCTGCTTTGTTTTAACCACAGAATATTGTTGTGCAGACTGCACATTTATATGTACGCATTTATATGCCCATTTGTATCACACAACAGGATGCATACTACGTACATTAAGATACACTACGTCATCATTTCAACGTAATCCCGTAAGTGAAAATAGCGGAATACGGTCCAGAGATCGAGGTGGACAACGTTTCGCACCGATCTCCTTTGTCGTCGTGAAAACTTCACTTAGACATTCACGAAGAGGTGCTGAAGATTTACCTGTTACACAAATTGAAGCCAGATGAGGCACCTCTCAGTTGAATCTCTTAACTACGCAGAGACTCTCTTTAAAAAAAAAAGTACATGTATCCCTGTAACAGGTCGTGAAGGCCCATAGGGTTGTGAGACGTTGAGGCTCCCACATTTTCTAGACAGTCGGCTCATAGATGGCGGTAAGGTTGTCGGCCTTATGCGCCGGCCACGCTTTAGTCCCCAGGAAAATTATTTAATTAATTCCTGGTACTCATTTCTGCTAGAGGCTGAGTCAACCCCAGGGCTATAGTGTGGCTGGAAGGATTAAGTCAATTGAAAAAATCCAATGACCTCATCGGGACTTGAACCCGCGACCTTCCGGCTTGTAGTATAGCCCCTCAACCAACTATGCTACCGCGTGCCCCCAGATCTCAGTGTTCGAGCGGGCTCGAACACGGTTTGTGCCTTAAGACTGCGTGGACACTGTCACCGGCGGAAAGTCATACACAGTGCATCTCTCCTTACCGACCGCTTTATGGCATGACAACCACAATTGGCAGGCGCTAGTGTGTTCGAGCCCAAGTGTCGTAATCCCTGGGCCGTTCGATCAACACACGATTCGGAACCGTTAAGCTGAATCTCTTCCCCGAGCCCGACACTACGCGCTGCTGGAAAGTTCGGTTATGAAGTCACGCAACCAAACGGGCACCTGACCTCTGACACGGTATGATGTTATGACGTAACGTAACATGTTTGTTTGTCGTCTCATAACTTTCAAATGTCCTCAAAATGCTCTGTACCTTGCCAGCTCTTCAGTTTACATATGCATTCATGCACCCGGACAGAATGTTCGGAACATTAAAACGTACGCTTCATGTAGCTCATGACAAGTTTTCCGTTTCGCAATCGGTGCCTGCGATGTATCGTGGTTTTCTTCGTACTCCGGACATTTTGGAATCGAATCGCGACTCGGAGAACAGCCTGAGGCTGCACGCAGTCTTCTTCATGACCTTGACACTTCCTTTCCTGGAAAGTACCGATAGAGATTGCTGCGTTGCAAATTCAGAATATGTCTCCCTGATGCTGCGTCTACCTATCTAAATGTCGTGGTTTTACTAAATTCTTCTAAGTAATTGCGGGATAGTATCCAGTAAAGTCCACAACCTTCCAAATCCTTACCTGATCTTTCTTTTCATATAACTCCTTCAGTCGGAACAGTGTCATTAAACACCATAAGAATGGTGGCATGCGTTACCGTAGTTGGTTGAGGCACTTTGCTACAAGCCGGAAGGTTGCGGGTTCGAGTCTTGATGAGGTCGATTTTTTTCAATTGACCTAATCCTTCCAGCCTCACTATGGCCCTGGGGTAGACTCAGCCTCTAACAGAAATGAGTACCAGGAATATTCTTGGGGGTAAAGGGCGGCCGGCGCGTAAGGCTGACAACCAATCTGTGAGCCGATTGTCTCGAAAATGTGGGAACCTCGACATCTCACAACCCTATGGGCTCCGTGGCCTGTTACAGGGAAAGCTGTCTACGTACCTCTGTGTGTCAATCCGAGTATAATTCCATCTGTCTGTCAAGCAGACCACAATGTAATCACTAAAGTATATATTTGAGAGGCAAATGTTATTAGCGGAAACGAAACGAACACCAAGCGGTATTACAACTCTAGATTACATAAGCAAAAGGAAAACAAACGTACCGGTCTACTCTCTGCTCCTTAGCATCCCAGCCAGAAACTAGGTTTACACAAAGTAAGCATTCTGCTCCTCCTTCAACACGTAACATGAAACCTTTAGAATGTTTACTTTCGCTACTCCCTGCTCAGGACACACAAGCAGTCCTTTTTCGCCAGGTCACGAAAACAAACTTACAAGTGTCTACACTAGGCCGCATATTATGGTACAGAAATTACTAGGCGGATTTCGATAGAACTTTGCAACAGGTGATTTAATATATTTACTTAAGGGCGCCTATTTAACTGCATGGAATGGTATGAAAACGATGAACGGATTTAAACCAGTCTTAATCTGTCACATGGTAGCATCACGACACTTGTCCAGGGGAAGTAAGGAAAATGACAGAATTCTCGACGAACACCGCCTCGAGATTGAGATATGACGGCAAGCAGTCTTCAGTTGCATTGTTAGCAGCCGGAACTCAGCAACGACAAGTGAACAGAAGATTTCATATATGCTGTAGTTACAGTGATCTATAGAGTATAAATTAGTGAGAGTGTAATAGCTGATTGTTCAGTAAATCCAGCTATCAGTCCAAACCCCGTTTCCAATGACTAACACGTGAAAGTACGTAACAAACAACATACTGCAGATGCTCCAGGAGCGGGAAGATTCTTGAGCAGGACTCAAAGCGGTGGTAATGAGGAGTTCTGTCATCTGAGATATAATTCCGGGTAATCCCTCTTCAGAATTTAGGAATTAGCCAAGCAAGAACCCAGCAAGCGCAGTTGACTTTCACCGGACTATACGGCGTCACATTACTGAAGACAGAAATCTCCAGGACTTTGCTTAATTTTCCTGCACCGAAAATCCATAACACAAAGAAATGCGCTGTATAAATTTCTCAGACTTTCAGCGTGAGGAGTTGCGTGCATTTTCTTAAAACTACAAATATTCCATCTTAAATTTTTAAAAATGACACAGAAATTCAGCACCCTCACAACGAAAACAACCCAGCAAGATGGATTACAAAATTTTGAATCGCCTTATTTCTCAGCAAGCCGCTGTAATATAAGAACATTCAGCCACTTCAATTAGGCTAGGACACACAGCGACATCGGTCGCACGACGTCCGTACGGTTCATGTCGCATCAAGTAGTAGAATATAAAGTGTAGCGTTAGCTTTCATACGTGACGACATGCGGCATCTACCGTACGGCAGTCGGAGAGCAAAGAAATGTATTTGGTCGCTCTAGTGTGAAAAGGAGGTTTATGGCAAAAAATCGTAAGACTTTTTCCGTACGACCGATGTCGCTGTGTGTGTTCCTAGCCTTACTGTTCTCTTGCTCAAGCTGTATACGAGTATAGTGTTGCCAACTCTAAACAGAGGAATAGTAGATATTTGAGTTCCGAGATTCGAACTGCGTATATCCAAAATACAAATCATACTCGTTACCGCTCTGATAACACAATCGAAGCCTCGTTTAACAATAACAACAAATTCGCAGAAGCAGAATGTGAATGAAGTTTCTTGTTAGAGAAAGTGAAAGTTGGGATGTGAACACTCCCACACACGGCGTCCCATGAGCCCATTGAAGAAGAGATGTATGTAGCAACATCTTGACAACAGGGAGTGGAAGAAAAACCCCACAAAACGGTTACTTAACCATCCCTTCTTAAGAGATTCCGTTGAAAACCGAACACACGGGCACTCTCAGTATCATTGCCACCCACAACACAGTTCTCCGGTACGTTTCGACTGATATAGCGAATGCTTGGGGTCAGGTGCGGCTTCGTGGGGAAGCACTGGACAGAGAAACCATGTGGGGAAAAACTACATAGTTTTCAAATCAATATAAATTATTCACATCAAATGACACCCTCTATACGAGGGCTCTTCGGGCAGTAATCTCCTAATTTAGGAGAGGGGGAAACCTTGCTCATGCGAGGCAGTGTAACATGGCTCATTGCCTTGAAAACCATCACATAAATGGTCACCTAGTTATTGTTCTTGTCTCTACAGAGTTATGATGTGTCCTGCAATTGATAATCCCGCCAGTTGCGAAATTCGCGCTGCTTTTGTCCGCTTTCTTCACGTGCCGAAGAACTCCACCGTGAATTCTGCGCGGCGGTTTACGGCCAAATTATAACGAGTGAGGGAACTGTACGTCAATGTTGTAGAGTGCTCTCAGATGGGAGGGCAGACAAATGTTCCGATGAAGAGCGAGGCGTCAGTCATGTGATGATCTTGTTCACAGCGTTGACCAAAAATTCATGAAAGACGGCGCTTCACAATTTCAGAACTTTCGTGTGAATCTTCACAAGTTTCACGCACTGATTTCTACGCGATTATCTCAGTCAGGCTAGGCTATCACAAGTTTCGCGCACTGTTCCCTACGCGATTATCTCAGTCAGGCTAGGCTATCACAAGTTTCGCGCACTGTTCCCTACGCGATTATCTCAGTCAGGCTAGGCTATCACAAGTTTCGCGCACTGTTCCCTACGCGATTATCTCAGTCAGGCTAGGCTATCACAAGTTTCGCGCACTGTTCCCTACGCGATTATCTCAGTCAGGCTAGGCTATCACAAGTTTCGCGCACTGTTCCTTACGCGATTATCTCACTCAGGCTAGGCTATCACAAGTTTCGCGCACTGTTCCCTACGCGATTATCTCAGTCAGGCTAGGCTATCACAAGTTTCGCGCAATGAGGCACAAATTCTGAACTTGTGTGAATTGAAGTAAAGTAAAAGTAAAGTTGCAGGTCACGGTAGCCGAGCGGTCTAAGGCATGTACTGTATTCGCTCGCTCGGAAGCCGGGATCATGGGTTCAAATCCCACTCAGGGCATGGACGTATGTGAGTGCGTTTCTCTGTGTTTGTGTACAGGTAGAGGCCTTGAGACGAGCTGATCACCCGCCCAAGGAATCCTACCGAATGTGTAAGATCTAGAAAAACCGAAGTGAACGCAGAAATTCATGGAGGTAGGCCTAGGCCCACTGGGGCTGTAGTGCCAAGAGGGGGGAAAAATTTGTTCCTTAGCTAATTAAGCATTGCGCCAAGAAGAAGCGCGTGGGAGTGGGTGTACAGACCCACGTTTTCTTGATATCTGCTCTAGATGGAGGTGAATGGTGAGCTTCACTCCGCGTCCACTTTACCCATGGGGAAGGATCTGTCCTTACCCATCGGAAAGGAGGTTAGATGGGCCCGAGAAACGATCTGGATGACGTGGACAATAGAAAAGTTTTGATCCTAACGAGACTCGAACTCCGACCCCTTGGTCATCCAGCAGGGAGTCAGTCGCTATACCGACTGCGCTATTCCGGTTCACCTATATTATGTGACAAGAAATATTCATTTCACAAACCTCTCTAATCATCTTAAATGATTGCTGTAAAAATCATCAACAAGGTATAAATTACAGTAGTACAAAACCCAATGCGGCGTGCATTACCGTAACATGATGTTAACACAACGCGCCTTACGTAATGTTACATTCTTATTCTATCTGATCTAAGTATCACGAGGTACAATTCAATATAATTTTAGAGTCTCATTCAGCCATACGTAACGTACGTAACGTAAGTCCAGCCGCTCAAGGCACGCATGTAAAACGGGTCAATGTTGTAATAATACCGATATAAGAGAAACTGCACGATCTGACAGCAACCCACGGACAAGAAACAGAAAGAAGTTTGTAATACACAAAGGCAAGCTTAGAAACCAATACAAACACCGTTACACTCTTCGTGCAGGCACTGTCCGCACTCCACTTAAGCTTTAGCAAATGCCTTTAGTAACCCAATGCAGATTTCTATATTTCTCTTGCTTGTAGAGATCAGGCCTGCTCTTAGCTTCTGAACTGTGAACCTTGGAGACAATTGGCGGGATTCGTTGGAAGGGATGTGGGTCCGTCGCATGGCCTATGCTTACAGTGGGTAACACACCACAGGAGATATTGAAATGAGAGTCGATATTGCGCGGTCACTGTGATCGGCTGGAAGACATTTTGCCTAGTCACTTTGTGGAAGGTTTTCCCATTCAGTCCACATGTGGCCGTTCACAGACCCAGGTAACTTGAGTTGACGTAAGCGGCAATGCTCCTGAGTTCTATTCCAGGAGGGTCGGTTTCGAATCTCGAATGTAATAAACTGTGTTTCAGCTATCACGTGTTTAATGAAAAGAGATAATTGAAATTGCTGTGGTGGCCGAAACATATTCATCACTCTTCTTTCGCTAAGTGGTCGCTTCCTGTCGGATAACATCCCATTCCTTTCGCTAAGTGCTCGCATCCTGTTGGACAATATCCCGTTCCTTTCGCTAAGTGCTCGCTTCCTGTTTCATAACATCCCATTCCTTCGTTTAGTCCGATCCAGGTTTATCTTCCGAGTCCTCGTCCACTGCGATATACGATATTGTTGCCTACAGGCCCGTTGCTAGGCAACGACCTCGAAACAAGACAATAGCTGTTGCTTTTACAGCGTCCGGCGGACAATGGAACGACTGGAAAGCGTTGTAGCCCTGCGAGTTGTAGAAGGGAACCCAATGTATAGGGGAATAACTGCGCCACCCTGTTCGTGGGTGTTACACATACTGGGACCTGGCCCTCCATGTTGAGGAAGGCTCGAATCTGAGACAGTAAAATGTGTTCATGAGTCTCGTGGGACTCGGACCCGAGAATAACTGCGCTGGCGAGGGACAGCAGCAACTGTAAACAAAAGACCCTTCCCCTTGTCAGGGAAGGCGCCCCACGCCAACACCCCCAACTGTCCGATAGTAATAAAAATCTGGTCTTGGGCTCCAGAAGGGGGCTTGACATCAAGAGACACTGCCCAACTGACAGTCGGTCGTAACATAACTTTGACTCTGACTCTTCAGTGAGTAGCCAGCCGGTAAGAACGTGAGCACGGAAGCATAAGATACTGATGAGATCCATCACCAGGCAACGACCGGTGAAGAAACAGCAGCCTGAGAAGGCTCAGTGCGTGCTACACTGAACTGCAGAGCGTGCTAATTAGCGATAGCGCTATAGTTACTTGTAGTTACGATCTGTACGTGTTCAATAAATCCAATTACCAATCCAAACCCCGTCTATATTTTCTTTATTGCTAGTGGGGTGGGAGTAAGTCTCTTGTACTGCGGCCACTTCTGGCCTATTTTACCAGCCCCAGATGATAGGTGAGGGTGATTGTGGAACAATTGGTTGAATGAAGACTGGCAGGGGAATCCGAAGTACTCGGAGAAAACCTGCACCAGCGCCACTTTGTCCACCACAAATCCTACTTGACCAGACCCGGGATCGAACCCGGGCAGCCGCGGTGGGAAGGCAGCGACTAACCGCGTGAGCTATATCGCGGCCTCAAACCTCGTCTAAAGTCACACTCCATAAAATCGTAACAGTAATCCTTCCATCCTATCAGTAACAAATTCTACTCTTTCAACAGATTTTATTAATCTGTATGAATGAAAATGCTAGTCCCAAAGTGACCATTAGCGTATCCTTTTCGTAGGAAAATGTAAAATCTGCCATATCTTCATTAGTGTGAGAAAAATACTGACAGAAAGAAGAGCACTGAAGCACCTCGTAAACCACGTTGTCGGCAGAACCACTTCCTCATCTCAGAACGAATGGCAATGCTTCCATATTAACTTGTTCCATTCGATTAAATATTGGAAAGCAGGTACTGCATGCGCACTGAGGCGAATAAACGCCATTACAAAAGGATACGTGCAAGCAGAAGCCAATTTACAAATCCTCCTGAAACTGGAACCCAAATAAAGATCTATGACAACTTCTTCTCTTCCTCCTCCTCCCCTTTCTCTTCCCCTTCTCCTTCTTATCCTGCAGTACGTTTCGAGACTTGGTCTCCTTGTTACAAAGACTTCATAGGTCCTTATTCAGACGAACAGGGGAATTCCTTCTGTGGGGGGCCACGGCATCGCAGTCGAAGGTAGCGATAAACGAATGAAAATTTATTTACTGATAGGAAGATCCCGGGTTCGAATATCAGCCCGGACGTCTACACTGACTGAGGTCTTTTGTGATTTTCTCTCGGTATGTCCAGACAAATTGTGTAATACAGCCTTACAGTACGCCTCTGCTCTTCTAACGCGGCGCTTGGCAGCATTGCAAATTCTCTGTCATCACAGGACAAGACAGGAAAATGCCAATAACGATATCCTCAGCGGGATTCAAACCAGTGGCTATAGTTCTCGAGACCACGCTGCCACCATAATCACATTAGCCATCGCCAGGTTTTTGGCAGATCTGTTGAAGCGTCTCATCATAATAACAGGCTTAAGGCTATATATTCCTCGGGGTTACTAGGTTTTTCGACTCTGTCCATCATCCGGTGTTCCAAAGGATACTAAAGAACATAAGGTTTCGGAGACTGGATGTGTTTCCGTCTCCAGATGAAGGGGGCGGGACACACATACTCTGCTGGGTCAGTTAGAAAGAGCTCAGTTCAAGCACTTAGTTATTTCTAACGGACCCAGCAGAGTAAATGTAGCAAAAGTAGGTACAGCAGCTGTCTATAGTCAAAGTCAAAGTCATAGTTACTTAACGACTGGTGGTTTACCGCAAATCAGTTTGTCTTGGCGCCAAGCCCCTTGAGCCCCTCCAAATGAACCCTTGTGGTACTATTCCTTATGTAACAGAGGATGGGGTTTTCTGTTATGAATATGCTTGGCCTTTCATCAAGTGTACATATCGCACTATTATTGAAAAGACTTCCTTTTGCACTAAGCACAAGGCTTCTGTCAGTACAGGCTTTACAGAGCACATCATGCCCATATTACGTATCTTATGCTACAACGGTAGCTTAGTAACTTGAACGGTCCTAAGCTTGACCAACGCCAAGATTAGGTCTCTTATATTTTCTACATCTGGATTCACCTTGTCCTGCACCGCGAGCATGTTCATTCTCATGATTCCGTATGACTTCTACTTGTCGCCTGCACAATTTTGTCATACAGTCACATACATACGGAAGGTTGGAAGCTGTGTGCAAATGGCGGACCGGTGTGCACCTTGGAAAATTTTCAGTGATGGGGAAAACTTTCTTTTGCAGGTTATGCAATTTTAAGAGGTAAGTGTCTGCCGCTATAATATAATCTAATCTAGCTATAACACCCTCATTATATAGCCGCGGCACGCACCACATAGAAAACCTCTTCCATTACTGTAGAGATGCATATATATTAAGCAACTGCCTAGCAACAAGTCCCGACGCGTATTGTTATAGCAATGGATTCCCTACTGTTGTTATGCAATATTAGAAGAAGCTGTTTACCGGCCGTTGTATAGCAATGCGTCACAAAATTTTAATGAGTTTGGGAGGGGACTCCAGCTTCCCAAGCACCCCTAACATAACTGGATCCAGTGTACACCCCTGATATTGTACGGGTCCTTCAAAATTTCTCGACCGCAATGCTAATGCTGCAATCGTCCTGACTGTGGCACTGTGTAGTTCGGTAGAAATTTACTGACATCATTTCGGAGGGATATAAATTTCTACCAGACTACGCGGCGTCGCATCCAAAAGACAGCATTAATCAGAGTAGGAATCGCTCACATCGTCTTCACCTGGAAACGGACCCATTTCCAAACGCTGGACAATGTCCAAATACATAACCTCAAACGTTGTCACAGCATCATGCACAGACATGACTGAGACGAGACAATGTTTAATTACGCCTAATGTGAGTACCCTTCTTAATTAGGCAGGAAACATGTACGTCGATGTGTAGACCATTTCCTTCTCTGCTTTCTGTGAACTTAGAACAATGTAACTCTCGAAATGAATGTTTCATTTTGCTTCGCTAACGAAAACCTCTGACCTTTTCATTTCTCAACCCGCGTAATGTTGCCTGAGTGATCTAAAGGTCAGATTCGCATAGCACACAGAACATCAGCCAGCCTCAGGCCCAAACACCCATTCACACACTTTCTTTTTCTTCTCTGTTTATCTGAGTCTTATCCTTGGCATTCATCAGCTGACGTGACAAAACTTGAGATACCATTATCCTACTCGCAGGTGTCCCGCTGCATACATTTCAAGTACGCACAGATAAGCAGCACAAGTCTATGAATACTGCATAAGCGTACGTGATTTTCATTCATACGAATATCCACTATCTGCGCTCCGTGTCTTCGCGTACACGCGGTTCGTTCCGCTTTCTGAGCTTCATTCACACTCATTACAGAACAATACAACGAACAAGAAACATTCCATTTGTTGCGCGAATTGTAAAAATTGTCTGGTGACGATCCTAGTGGCTTTGCAACCTCCACTTACCGTACATCAGCGGCGTCCCCTCAGCTTGGCAGACTTCATAATGTCGCCTTCCTTGACTTTGTGTGTGTGTGTGTGTGTGTGTGTGTGTGTACAAATTCGACTTCTATTTAATTTTCTTCGGGGTTTAAGAATCAACATATTTAGGTTCTCATCGCCTAATATTTATCAAGATGTCGATATGATATTTTGAGTATTATAATTAATGCTATGTTGCTATAGGCCTATAACTGTCCCAGTGTATCCCGCGCCCCACACTTTGCTAACTATTGCCAAACATAAATATCATCGGTTTATATCCATTAAGTTATCTTAAGAGTTTACTGCAATATAGTGTTACAGAACAGTATTCACAACACAAAGTTTTTCTTATTTTTTTTATTGCTAGTGGGGTCGGACTTAGTCCCTTGTACTGCGACCACTTCTGGCCTATTGTACCAGCCCCAGATGATAGGTGAGGGTGATTGTGGAGCAATTAGTGGAATGAAGATTGGCAGGGGAAACCGAAGTACTCGGAGAAAACCTACCCCAGAGCCACTTTGTCCACCACAAATCCCACTCGACCAGACCCGGGACCGAACCCGGGCCTCCGCGGTGGGAAGCCAGCGACTAATCGCTTGAGCCATGGCGCGGCCCTCACTATATAATGTTAATACCATTCTAATTGTAAACATATTGCGTACTATAAGACTACAATTAGATTTTCATGTAATTTGGTTTATTAAAATATTATTTATCCTCTAAACCAAGGGTCTCCAAACTACGGTCCGGGATGTGATTTTATCCGGCCCGCGAAAGAATANACATTCGCCGACGTTTCAGAATAACTTTCTGTCTCCAGCTTCAGAGTATACCCCAAAAAATGAGATATCATGTTCTTTGCTACCCTGATGATGGCGGCATCAAGTTCCTCCGAAACGCTGGTAAACTTTTACGTCTACCAAACTACATGTCCAGAAGACAGTCACAGTTGCGAGAAATTCAAATTTCACACAATCACTAAGTTTGTCATTAAAATATATCAGCTTAAGCACTTAACCTTGACGTTCAACATTTAAATGTCTTCGATTTGCGCTTTATCTCTTAGCAACTCAATTACCGCGTAAATCAAAGTACACTTGCATAGGGCGTTTCAAATTTGGGTCTTTTTAGATTCCGAACATAAATTATTACCGAATGACAAGCCGTTCTGTCTTCTGGGATACAACGTCGTATACTTCGATTCAAATCAACTGAAGTTTCGAAATAACTTATTTCCTCCATCTTCAGGGTCGAAGAGTAAGCCAAGCAACAATGGTTGGCTTGCCGGCTCCCTCCTAGACTATACAGTCCTGTCTTTCTTTGTACGCGATTTGTTTTGCTTGCTGCCTGCAAATACAAACTTCATGCTGGAACAGCACTCGAGGCAGAAACAGCATCTCATTGCCGGTAAGAATTCCCACAGCAGACATGACGTCATTTATTATAGCTATTACATAACAACGAAGACAACAGGCTCGTCTCCTTCTATTTATGTATTTATAAACTGATCTATACACATATTCACTTATGTGTTTCTACTTCATACTGTCTTTAAAAGAGAACAAATAACAACAATTTCTAGTCTTTTAACATACTTCAGTTCCACAAAAAAGGCAGGCATGTGAGATCACTGTGCTGTTTGTGCTCCTCCATTTTGTCTTTGGACAAATTGATCGATATTCTCGAAATACTTTATGAACGTCGTGGTTTAGACGTCCCTAACCTCATTCTATAACAAGATGGCGGACCCACAGCTTCCGAGGTGGGAACAACACAAGCGTCACACTCGGTGCGATTCTGAAATGTACCAGAAACGTTCACAGGGCATTGTACAACTTTTACTAAATCATTTTTGGTTTTGTGTAACTGAAGATAAAATGGCAGATATGAAATCTATATTATAATCAATCACTGGAGATACACATGTGAATTCTGATACTGCGATATAATTTCCTGATTCTGTATAAAATATTATTCATAACTCAACACTTACAAGGTGGTGACGGTGTATACTTGGGGTTATGTCTGACAAATTTAACACACGGAAAACCTGTGGATAGGATTATTTCTATTTCCTCTGAAAATAATTATAGTGATTTAAAACATATTTACGACTGTAAGATATCAAATATTCTGACTGGTGTAGCAACCAATTGTGTGACTATACGCGTGAGAATCCAGCACGCTAACCCATGAGGCAAATTACAAAGCAGTGTTGGTTTATATATGTAATTCGCCTAAATATGGCAATATTTCCAACACATGAAATTAGCTCGGTAACATACCAGTCTATATGAATTCATATTGGAACTTAGGGCTTATTTTATTTCAATGTTTTTGGTTCATAATAAATTTCTTATTCCGGTATTACCAGTTTGAAATAAAACACACANCACCATAAGAAATGCATTCTAAATATTTGCTGAATAACCTGTCAGACGGAGTTGCTGCTGAAATAGTACACAGGAAGGGCACTCACTGCACTTTGTACATGGAATGAGCTTAACAGAAGCCGTTTCGCACAGAAGTACTGAGTTTTGGGGCTTTTTCCATAGTCCTGAATTCTAATTAATAGAGAGAGATAATTGAGGACACAACGCTTCGGAAACTGGGTCTGTTTCCGTCTTCAGGAGAGAAAGGAAGACACCTACTCAGTTGGGCCCCTTAGAAAGATCTAATCTCAATCACTGGACGAGGGGTCCAAATGAGTAGGTGTCTTCCTTTCTCTCCTGAAGACGGAAACAGACTCACTTTCCGAAACGTCGTGTCCTCTATTACCTAAAATTCTGGACGATGGAAAAAATGCAAAACCCCAGTAATTCTGTGTGTCATCCACCATCGTCAGAACCTTTTATAAAACACGCAGCACATGTCTCGAAAGTTTCTCATTATAAGACGTAGATAAGAAGCTACAAAGCGTAACTCTAAAGTGTATCAGGCTGAAGTAGAATGCAGGTAATTAAAAGTCAATTGAACGTACCAGCAAAGCTTTGTGAGTAGGTTCAATCGATTGCGTGTTTTTCAGAGTGACTTCTTACCGTTTCTATTTGTACGATTGTCTGCATATTTTAGAGAGGGAAAACAGGAAATATCAGTACTGCAGACAGAAGTGGGTGGGTGTATCTGGAACGTTACACAGTTTACGCCACTTTCGCTGCGCATGAGCGTGGCTGTTTCCTGCATTTCTGATGTAACAAAACGTAGTTCCCATCTAAAATGAAGTCGAAACACGCTTAGGGAGTTCTCCGCCTGAAGATCACGATTCTTTGTGGACCCATGGTAACTTGGATGGCTGGACATCTTCGGGGTTATATTGCCACGATTTAGGGGGATGTGCGTGACTTATAGACGGGCTTTCAACCGGATAATTGGATTTATTGACGCCTTATACACCCCACTCGGAACTACAGGAAATTACAGCGCTACTACTATTTCCACACTTTACAGGTCACTGTTACACCCATTAATGTCCTAGGCCTTCAATAGTCGTATCCTGGCAACGGACTCATAACAATCACTGTCACTTAAAATCACACATGATGTCCTTTTGCATAGCCTAATTCCTCTCTTGCACTTAGTCCGCTAAATCCGGAGACTCCCTCAATTCTCTGCTGCATCTCCCAACTCCGGAAATCAACTCAATCCAATTCTCTGATGCATCTCCCAACTCCGGAAATCAACTCAATTCAAATCTCTGATGCATCTCCCAACTCCGGAACTCAACTCAATTCAATTCTCTGCTGCATCTGCCAACTCCGGAAATCAACTCAATTCAATCTCTGCTGCATCTCCCAACTCCGGAACTCAGTTCAATCCAATTCTCTGCTGCATCTGCCAACTCCGGAACTCAATTCAAATCTCTGATGCAACTGCCAACTATCTCGTTACCATCTCTGCACAATTATCTTCTCAGAGTTCAACTCTTGACTAACTGGTCACTTGGAAATCCGGAACTCGGCACAGATCTGTCTCTCAGCAGCCTCAGATCCGCGCTATATAGCCTCGGGCTGCCCCCACAGAAAACATCGCTCTTCTATCATTGTGCGCCTTCGCCTCCACGGGAACTTGTTTACCGAGCCGTCCTGATTAAGGCTTCTCGTGGGTTTATTCAGTCCATATACGTGTAACTTTCGGCCGGGATTCCTACTCGCGACTTCAATGTTCGGGCGACCCAAGACATGCGCGCATTATCAGATGGCGTCACAAATATGACTGCTTTTGCAATTTTTCTCTATTAAATATCTGGAATAAGAGAATTTGTGCTTGACTTTTCCACAAGATTATCCCAGTCATGGTACCAAATGAACTGACCTACAGCTTTTTGCTTGCATTTATTCAAGGACGAGTGGTATAATACAAAAGTAATACTTTTGTTGAGGAATTAGTTTCGTATGTATCTTTCCTCACCACTAGTGCGTAGGTGGGAGGATAATATTAAAATGGATCTTAGAGAAATAAGATGGGGTGGTGCGAAGTACGAGTAGATTCAGCTGGCTTAAGATGGGGACCAGTGGTGGGTTCTTGTGAACATAATAATAAACTTTTGGGTTCCGTAAAATGTTGAGGAAATTCTTGAAAAGCTGAGCGACTAGCAGTTTCTCAAGAAAGAATCATCTGCACGAAGTTAGTTAGTTCCTTATTTAGTCAGCCTATTTTTTTTAAGCCGTGGGTTCCGTGTCGTAGCTTTACGGCACGTAAAAGGACCTCATGTCTCAAGGAGATCTCTGAGCCAAATTGAAGGACATTTCCCGCCCAACAATAGTCTCTAACGCCTCTGGTAGATGGGGGAAGCATCTAGATACCGCTGAGCCAGTAGAGGCCGAACTCGCTGGCTGAGTCGGGACTGATGGCACGCACCAGTACCGGTAGGGTATAGAGACTGGTAGAATATCATAGGGAGACGTACAATAGATCAAACTGG
>NW_019739948.1:382265-402909 GCF_002891405.2 Cryptotermes secundus
TTTATTGTAATTCACTTGCACACTTTACAATTATCGCCACTTGCAGTATTAGAGTTACTGGTTACACAATCTCTCGACCAATACTTCTGTATCTCTTGGCGTCTAGGTTCAAACCTTCTTCAGCGGCAGCTATTCCAAGACTGACTGGGCGAATGAATTCAACCCCCTTTTATACCCTCGGCCGCTGCTATGCAAATGAGCCTTTGTCATAACTGCGGAAACGCCGCTTTATTGATTCCGCGATTCCTACGCAACGACCCATTGTTATTGCATTGTCTCTGTGGGAACGCTCCGTGTATTCGTCGTAACCATGGAGATTCGATACAGTGTCGCTATTGTTACTTCCTATGCAACGGTCGGTTCTAGCGTTTCCACAGGGGTGACTCTTCTGAATTCCAAATTCCAATTCTGCTTTTCAAAAGACGCATGTTTTTACCTGGCACGGGTGTGACATCTATATAATGGGTATATAAAAACAGGCGCGCATTCGAATGCAACGTTGTATCAAAATTTCGAAGCAATCGGTGAAGAACTTTCGGAGATTTAAGATCCTGAACAAACGAACATTTACATTTTTATTTATATAGATAATATTATATGGACTCTGAAATACTATGGACCATCTGGTAATCCGCTGACCACAGTTTGAGGAACATAAATTCAGACGTACTTAAAAGCTTATCGAACTGATAGACGAATACCAACCTTGCTTTGAGGATTTGGATGGCACATCTAATTCCTTTCGTTAGAGTAAGTGACGCAAAAGTAAACAGTAGTTCTGAATACAGAGCACATTAAACTGCGAGACTAATATGGCGCGGCAAAAAAATATAGACACGGTTATCAAAAGCACGAGGAAAACGATCCATGTCTTCAATCTCTGCTTATTTGTAAAATTCTGCAATAAATACTAAAATAGCAGACTATGGAAATGATACAAAATGCTCATGCCATTGAAGCATGGCAGTCGTTTCCGGTTAATCGGTTTTAAGAAGGAAATAAATGAATGTGTTTCTTAGTAAACGTCACAGCTCTTTCATGGCTTGCATAATTCACTTCTAGTTCAAGAGAATGCCATTAGACCCGTTATCGCGGGAACAGCGCGGCTTGCATCTTCTCTACCCAGAGGACGTGGGGTAAAACTCAGGTGCAGTACAGGAAAAACCGAACCGAAACTAATTTCTCGACCAGAATCTTATTTTTCTGCTTTTAAATGCCAACTCTGGCAAACACTGTAAGAAAACTTAATTTATACCCAAGGCTACATTAAATTAGAGTGCAGAAAACTTTATTGTTCGTTGTCGAATTCTTTTACCAAACGCTTGCAAAATATTCGTGATATGGTGAGCCTGCATATCTGTAACGTTCCGTTTAAGCCTCGGTAGCGCGTGCGCAAGCCAACGTGCTCTCTGAGCAGCAACTGGGTAAGCTTGGGCAACCCGGAGGAGGGAGAGATTCTTGAAAAGGGTCCGTAATGGACATTAAATCTATAAACTCGCAAAAGCGCGGGAGATGTGCGCGGGAGTTTGATAATTTCTGCTCGGCAGCGCACGCGCGCAGCTAAAGGGGAACATTGCCTGTTAAATCTTCCGGATACAACCGAATCGAGCCCAATCAACTTGAATCGAATGTGATTCAGTAAGATGCTACAAAGCAGACCCTCGTTCGATTCGACTAATTTAAATTTTAACGGGTTCTATGCTCTACGGCACTAAGGAGTACCGAGGTTTTTTATGTGACCATCGCTTGGTATTCTAAAGAACACAAAGTAACTACCTATGTAGGGTCGGGTCGGGTAAATTGCTGCTGATCCTCGCCAGCAGATAAATTCTGGGTTCCGAGTTCCGCGGGACTCATGACCATATTTTACTGTCTCACGACTCGGAAATTTGTGAGAGACTTTTCTAACCAGTGATGCCAATTTCTCTACAGCTATCCATGTGATCAGGGTTGCCAACGGCAGCAAACGGGAAAATGAACGCTAAAGATTGTGGTAACGCATGCACAGACTTGAAACTAAGAAAAAGGAAGATGAAATGAAACGCAACAAACCGAGCCATTACACCAAAGCATAAGAATAACGTGAAGATTTGCATGTTGTAAAAGTTTTTGATCACAGATTGCGCTAGCAGTGCACATTTATAGACTGCAAAACCCAGTAATCTTGACTCATGTACTACGAAGGGTATTAGGCCCACAAGCAGGATTTATGTGCAAAGCAAAGGTATCTAATTTGTGTAGTATCTTAACGAATAAGACTATTTCGACTCGACTGGACTTAATTCGGCTAGCCTACCTGCAGACGGGGGTCTCCTTAGAAAGTCGTTATTGCAGGCAATATATGACCGGTCATCCTCCCAAGGGAGAAAGCGGAAAACAGCGGGGCAGCGGTAGAAGTGATAGTGCAGTAGCAGCAGTGGTGGTGGTCATGCTTTAAGTTCCATTTTAATATTACTCTTCCATCCACCACAAAAAAAAATTATCCCTGTAACAGGCCGTGAAGGCCCAAAGGGTTGTGAGACATCGAGGTTTCTACATTTGCTAGACATTCGGCTCACAGATGGCGGTGAGGTTGTCAGCTTTACGCGCCGGCCCCCATTTACCCCCAGGAAGATTTCTGGTAATCATTTCTGTTAGAGGCTGAGTAAACCCCAGGGCCATAGTGCGGCTGGAAGGATTAGGTCAATTGAGAAGTCCAATAACCTCATGGAAAATAGAACCAGCTACCTTCCGGCTTGTAGCACAGTGCCTCAACCAACTACGATACGGCGTGCTCCACAGTTTAAGAGTTGGATACCATAATAAAAAATTGTATCCCTCAATAATAAATTTAATAAAACAACCAGGCATATGAAACTTACAGAGCTACCGTGTCTATGATGTGTCCACAGCAATAACGGAACGTTGCCGCCATCAATCTGGACAGATGGTACAGACCGAAGCAAAAGTTGTTACACTCTGTAGTCTTACACACATATTCATCCATTATTCACATATGGACGAGGACGTTGATGTAATGGGAACAGTCCAGACTTGTATGCGGGAGGTACCTGATCCCAGTCCCGGTCGTGTTACCTGTTATGAGGATTGTCGTAATTACCCTCAGCAGTATTTCGCACAGGTCATCACCATCCAATGAAGCATCTTTTCACTATTCATCATCATCATCATATTATTATTATTATTTCGTTGGAAATTACTCAATTTATGCAGCTGAAATGGCGTCCCTAAATAACCTAAGAATGAATCCAGACTCATTATATCACATAAGTACGGGGAATGCATAATTGCGTGCACCAACCTAACTGCTACTTCTCTTTTGTTTCAGGTAAGATCACAGCATACAAAATGTCCGTCGTTTCATCAGCAGTACACACGTCTTGGCCTGCTTCTGAGGAGATGAATCACGGTAGGATTGTTGTGGTATCTTACTCGGAAAGTCACACTCTTCTCTACCTACCTCCATACCTACCCACCTGCCTGCCTACCTACCTACCTGCCTACCTACTTAACTATCTACCAACCTACCCACCTGCCAGCCTACCTACTTACCTACCTACCAACCTAACCACCTGCCTGCCTACCTACTTATCTACCTACCAACCTACCCACCTACATGCCTGCCTACCTACCTGCCTACCAACCTACCTACCTGCCTACCTACTGACCTATCTACCCACATGCCTACTTGCTTACATACCTACCTACCTGCCTACTTACCTGCCTACCAACCTACCTGCCTGCCTACCTACCTGCCTACCTACCTACTTATCTATCTACGAACCTACCCACCTGCCTGCCTGCCTACCTACTAACCTACCCACCTGCCTGCCTACCTACCTACCTACCTACCTGCCTGCGTGCCTTCCTGCCTATCTACGTATTCCTCTTTCTCCCACTTGGAGCATAGGGCATCCGCGAAACGCTTATTTCACTCCACAGTCGGCAGGATTCCTTAGACGGGGATCAGCCCGACGCATCGCCGCTAGTTACACAAACACAGAATATATACAAATATTCATGCCTTGAGTGGGATTCAAATCCACGATTCCAGCGTTCGAGAGAGCGAAGACATTTCATGCCTTAGAGCGCGCGGCCATGTGATCGGCTCTCTTCTGTATACATATAGGTGAAGTAATGTGAACCCGTCTCAGGTCTCATGGGGTCAAGCACAAGAACACTTTAGTCATGAAACAACTGCTGTCGTCAGACTGCAGGGCAAATTCATACACTTGGGCACAACCGCGACAAATTGCATTCACGAGGACTGATGGGGACATAAATTCTGGGAATTCTTGCTGTTATTCATATCAGAATCTGTTGCCTTCTCGTCTCATGAAAATATACGTAGGGTACAAGCATAATGTTACATGGGTGTGAAACTTGGTCTCACATCCTGTGGGGATAACATAATTCGGAACGAAGAGTTCTATCTCCGAGATTATGACGCCGTGTAGTCTGGTGAAAGCCCTGCTAGCTGCATACTTCATACACGTTTCTTACTTGCCTAACTATTTAGCTCTTGACGTGAATGCAGGATGTTCTTCCGAAACGTCGACTGTCTTTCATCACACTACGTACATGGCGTTATGTCCCAGAAGACAGAACTCCTTAGAATTACGGAAGAGATGGCTTCAGATCCGACACAAATTATGTTTGAGAACAGTTGCACCGAAGAAGGGCGAAGCAACGAAGGGTACTGAAAAACCGCACACTAGGGAGTTTCACAATTTATATCCTTCTCAAATGATATTGTTGGGGGGAACAAATGAAGGAAGATGAGACGGGCATGTAGCACGCGTCAAGGATGTAAGACAGCCAATCAAAATTGTAGAGAACAGGACCTCTTGGGAGACCTAGAAGTAGGGGATAATATTAAAATGGATCTTAAAGAAATAGGATATCATAGTGTAGACTAGATTGAACTGGCTCAGGATACGGTTTAGTGTTAGGCTGTTTTGAATATGGTACGGAACATTGTGGTTCTATAAAGGTACGGACAATTTCTTGATCAGCTGAGCGACAGTTAGCTTCCCAAGAAAGACTCTGCTCCAGAATCAGTGAGTAACAGAAATAAAGCTATCCCTGTAACAGACCGTGGAGGCCAATAGGGTTGTGAGACGTTGAGGGTCCCACATTATCTAGGTAGTCGGCTAACAGATGGCGGTGAGGTAGTCAGCCTTACGCGCCGGCCACCCTTTACCCCCAGGAATATTTCTGGTACTCATTTCTGCTAGAGGCTGAGTCGAACCCATGGCCATAGTACGGCTGGAAGGATTAGGTAAATTGAAAAATTCAATGACCTGATCGAAAATCGAACCCACAACCTTCTGACCTGTAGCTTAGTGTCTCAACTAATTACGCTCCCGCCTGTCCCGAGTAAGTTTTTTATTATCCTTAGTGAGGTGGGACTAAGTCCCTTGTACTGCGGCCACTTCTGGCCTATTGTACCAGCCCCAGATGATAGGTGAGGGTGACTATGGAGCAATTGTTGGAATGAAGATTGGCAGGGGAAACCGAAGTACTCGGAGAAAACCCGCCCCAGCGCCACTTTGTGCACCAGAAATCCCACTTGACCAGACCCGGAGTCGAACCCGGGCCACAGCAGTGGAGAGCCAGCGAATAACCGCTGTAGCTATAGCTATAGCTCCGCTGACGGCGTGCTGTTGGCACTGGGTCACCTCGCTTCCTGACCGACGCCGTGATCACGGGGATACATTCATTTCCGATTTTCTTGCGGTTAGCCACAAAGACAATTGTATCATTTCTATGCATGTTTGTTTTTATTTACGCAAAAATCGAAGGAGTAATGGATCTCGGCTGTCGAGTTTTTGAATGTGAGAAAGAAAGTGAAAGCACTACCGCACCGTGAAAGTAGTCCAACCAACAGCTGCAAGAGCAGCTTGGGGGGGGGCACATGTATGCAGATTTTGGCACTTGCTCTTGCTAAGACTTTCGTTTTCTCTCTGTGATGATGCTTCTTCCAGATTGAGCATTTCTGCGCATTCGTTTGGATGTGCACAAAACTCGTCTGCCGAAGGAAGAGCGCGACGTTACTTGCTGCTTGCTTGGATTACTTTTCGGCGGTACGTTCCTCTGGAAGTTCTGTAGACTTCTTCCAGTCTACACGATAGCACTTCGCCGCAGTGCGAACCTCAGATCTAACGACAGAAAATTTGTTTTGTGTCCGCTTTATCGCCGTTTGACAAAAGACGAAAAACTCTGCAGAATATTGTAAAAGTCTTCACGAGAATTTTATTTTACTGTTCTCTCTTCTTCGCTCCCTTCTCGGCCTTTTCGTAGACTCTTTTTTGTATACATTTATTTCTCTCTTCTTTCCTTCGACTTCTTCGTCATCGTAATATTAGATACTCTTCTGTCTGTCTTCTTAGTATCTCTGATCTTACTCTTTACTTGTTTCACCTTCTTCTTCTTCTTCTTCTTCTTCTCAATTTCTTCCTTCAAGCTGCTTTAATTCTTTCGTTTTTTTCCCTTCCCCCATGACCGCAGATTTCCTGTGGTGGGCGAGAGGACGTTTTCTGTCTCAGTGACACACTGTCAAGGAACCCACATCCTTCGCTCTGCACTACACTTTTCTCTTCTGAATGCGAATCCCTTCATTGGTCCAAAGGATTGCAGCTTTCTTAAAGATAAAGTGCATCCTCTAAAAGCAATCAAGCCGCTTCAAGAGTAATCACACTTTCATATACAAACTGAATCAAATTCCATCTAAATTGCTAAAAGTATTCAAAATTTCATTCCATGCTTTTCTATTTCGCTTTTATATTTCGAGAACCATCAGCGGATTTCTTTAGCCCATAATTTCACAGTTAAGAAAGTCGTGATAATCCACTTTAACAAATCTTTCATTTCTTCAAACCGAGAAAGGGAACTCCGTTACCAAAACATAACAAACAACAGATGGGTGGTTAGAAGCAAAATCGCCTACGTCTAAGAGCAGGAAGATGCAGATTCATTGCCTCTAAAAGACTCGTCTTGCATCTGTAATTGCGCGTAGACCTGTCCTGACTCTGCAGTTGGCCAACCAAACCCAGAAATTACCTAGCGGCTGCTCATGTGCATTCCAGAAGGTCGGAGTTTCCCCGTCGAACCTTAAGAACTTTGAACCATTATGTAAGAAAAATCATTGTTCTAGGGAAACGAGTTTTGGCATATCTTCTTGTACCCTGTTATTGCGTGTACTGACTGTGTATCCTCTTGTGCACTTCCGCGAATACCATTTCACTCGTATACAGAGGACATTGGCGATAACGGACACCCTGCCTCCTTCCAGCAAACCGGCGGTAAAGTACCTTAAAAATTTGGCCACGACCACATCCTTCCACATTCTTTTAAACTGAATCTTCAGGACCATCCACTCGTTCGACGTTATAAATACACAATAACTTTTTATAGCGTCGCCGGGCATTGATTTCATAAAAAATAAGGATTATAAAATTAAATGACGCTCAATATAGGTACAGGAGATTGTATCCTTCAGCTATAGCTATGAACTGGACGTTCTGGGTTCGATTCCCAGCAGGGATAATACATTTTTGTATTCCACAGCGTCCAGACCGAATCTGGAGCCCACCCTTCCCCCTGTTCGGTGGGTACCAGGGTCTATGACCTCGGGGGTAAATCTGCCGGGGTGTGAATTTCACACTTCACCTCCATCTTTTGCCGAGGTCAAGAATGCTAGAGTTATAATCAACTCCCCCAAATGTCTTCATGGCGTTGTGCTTAATCAATTAAGTACAGGGACAACTTTACTTTTATCTGTAATATTAACAGCATTTAATCGCGAATTATTTAATAATCTTGTGTCGTGTTCCCAGTTTGTCCGACATCTTGGAGTTATGTTTCACCACAACCACTATTTTCATTATCATATTGACTACATTTTGTCTCTAGGTTAAAAAATGTTGGTTTGTTTCGATACATTGCGATATCTTCCTCGTCTAATGGCAGGCGTATAGTTCTGTACAATATCCCTGCAAAGCTGCCTGTATCTACACTGTGCGACGGAATTATTCATGAACTGGAAAATGTTTGGAAGAAGCACATGTGGTCTAACCCAGGTATTAGCCCGGAATTTGCCTGGGCGGAATATGAGAAAAACCACGGACCTCAGTCAGGACAGCAGTGCTTCCGCCGCGTTTCGAACCCAGTACGTCCCGAATATAAGTCTACAGCGTTACCGCTAGACCACCCCATTCGATGACAAATGCTGTACCGGAAACGAAATATATATTTTAAGTTCAGTACACGTTTCCAACGGAGTTTGCGAATTTCGATGTAATTAAAAGGAATTAAGAAAACCGTTGACAAAACATGGCCAAAGCACTGGAGCTATTACGCTAATTTTCTTCTGCTTGTAGGCCTATGTATGTTTCCGTTACGATGTTCCTACATCTAAAGCTAGGATAGCTCAGTCGGTATAGTGATTGGCTATGGGCTGGAAGACAGGGGTTCGATTCCCGGATTTCTCTCTACTCCACAACGGCCCACCCAACGCATCCAACTGGTACCGGAGACCCTCTCCGCTCGGGGACTGAATCTGACCGCTCACCTTCATCTAGTGACGAGGTCAAGAATGGTGAGCTACATGCCCACTCACCATATGCTCAAATAATAATTAGGTAGACAGACAGCTTTTTGTAGCCCCACACCTACTGTCCAAATCTCACAGAAAGTATAACTGCTTAAAAATGGCGCAACATGTTCCTTTTATTGTGCCAGAAACTCCGTGAATCCCAATGAAAAAGGTTAGACGCTCGCACGTGGGAAAATATTTGCTTTCGACATATCTGAAGCGAAGTCTTAGCAAGCGAGGTGCTCAGTGCCAGAAACCGAAGGTGAGAGGCGTTAGAGATCTGGACACGGGCCACTGCAAAGTGTTCGCGCCGTGCCAGGATCGGTGGCTCGCCAGAACACCTGTACCGCGTCCCCAGTTGGAGCCAACTTTAATAGGGACTGGCGTTCCCTTGCTCTGTCTCGTCAGCTCCTTGTTCTTAAGCCAGCCATGAGCAAGAACTTATAACGACAGCTTTCGCTTAAATACAAACAAGAGAACCTCTTCGAAAAAGGCAAGAAAATGTCTCGCTTTTCTTCTGTACAAGAATTTGATTCGTTTAAAACCATTTTGAGGTTCGACATCTATTCCTAGGTCTACCGTTGCGTCTCTCTCTTCTGAAAACACGGGTTCATGTAATTTTTCGAATCCCGTTGTTAGAAAAATGCAAATTGACATCTAAATATACCCGGTTTATTTCACTGGGTTCATTACATGTTGTTGAAACTCCATCTTCAAGGGGTGTACCACATTAAAGGGTAATTTTACGATATACATTGTAGTGTGTATCCTGGCAATTATTGGATAGTTTCACACGCCGTAACTACAATTCGTTATTACACTTTCGTGATTGCTGTATCTATGACACACAAACAATTGTAACATTCTCAAGGTTAACATTAACTACTGAACAACCTTGAACGATGTCTTGCTGACGAATACTCTCGAACAGTCTTCACTGCTTCTTATATAGTCTCGGCACGGACCACATAGAAAACGCGGCCTCTGTTGTTAACGAAATTTGTTTACTGCTCTTTGCATAGCAATGGAAAGCATTTTCCTATTGCTGGCAAAGATTTTTTCTTCGCGGGAACGTGTTTACCTAGCCGTTTCCTAACAAGAGATATACATGTTACAATACTTACATAAGATAAATGATTTAAAACGTCCTCGTCATCAATTAATATTATGTTAAAATTCGAATTGCCACGTGTAGGCATTTGAGAGTGGGTTTTAGAGTGACACCTTATTGACAGAACTCGGGAGTACATGCAATACAACACTATCGCTGATCCACACACTTTACAGTTGACCATTACTCATACACTAGGTTTCTCAGTCTTCATTAGTCGTATCCTGGCAACGGATTCATAATAATCTCACTGTAATTTCAAATCAAACACGAAGTCTTTTTTGCACCGCCGAATTCATTATTCTGCAGCTGCCAATTCCGAAGACTCGACTCGGTTCAATTCCTCTGTTCCCAAGCTCATGCCCCGGCAGGCTGGTGTCTCCAAACTCGACTAACTCTTCTCAATTTAACTCTTCTTTATAACCACTCTGCATGGACCACGCAAGAAACACGTCCTCTCTATTGTTTTGGAAAGCTTGTTTACAGCGCAGCTGCATAGCAACGGCAGTTACTCGATTGTTGCTTGCGTATTCGTTACAGCGGGAAAGTGTTTGCCGATGCGTTGCCTAGAAATGAATATGTATTCTGACTGCACTATTCCGGCTTTCGGGCGTCATGTCACACTGTATATAGGCCGTAACTATTGCAATTCAGTTGATTATGGTGTGTCGTGCTCTGTTGTCTAGTGATGTCTCATATTCGTTTTTTTAGGCGCCGAAAAGGCGGAGCTCTGGTATTTCTATATGATTCTTGCCAGGCGAAGTGTTATGCTCTGTATGTTGCCTGCAGTTTAAATGATAATTATGTATGTAGATCTATATTAATCAACAGTGTTCTGGGTTGTGGACCGACAGTCACATCACAGTGGATACCAACATACAGGAGCAACCTCCTGCCTCCATCTTCAGGGTTGAAGTGTGTAGGGTGCGGAATCTGCTGAGTTACAAAAGCAGTCTGTGAGGAATGTGGTCACTCAGATTCAGGGGAGGGGGGTAACATGGCACAGGGAAATAAAAAGGACTAACAAGAAAAAGGGCTCCTTTTCAGGACCACAAATTTTGCCACAGGACTTTTTGTCGTGCGATATATATCTTCCTTGTTTTGGTTCTGGTTTCCTTCATTCAACTTTGCGCTAACACCTGCAGAGATTAATGACCTTCATATATTTCCTTTGGGGTCCGCCTGCTATCTCGTTTCTGTATTTTTCGCTTACTTTCCATATTTTTAAAAACAAAAGGAGGCTTATGAAATCATCTGTGCGTCTGTGTGTTCCCTTCCCCATCGTTGCTAGGCAACGGCTTGGTAAACACGTTCCCGCTGCAACGAATACACACACAACAGTTCTATTGTTACGTGTGTATTCGTTCCCGCTGAAACGAATACACACGTAACAATAGAACTGTTGTGAAGAGTACTATAATCTGGTATTTAACGCCGTGTAGTCATTTCAAATTCAACCGACGTTTCGGAGGAACATATCGCCTCCATCTTCATAGTCGAAAAATATGCAGAGGAAGAAACCAGCGCGAAAACAAGTAGCAAGCAGAACCTGGAGGCTGCTTTCTTTCCTGGCTTAATCTTGAACCCTGAAGATGGAGGCTATGTGTTCTTCCGAAACGTCAATTGGTTGTCACCGGACTACAGGGCGTTATATCCCAGAAGATAGTACTTTTCATAACCACCGCTGTGAAAAACTGAAATCCCATGGTGGACGCGGTCCAGGTCTTATCAAATGCTCGGTATGTGGTGAAAGGAAAGCAAGCAATTACTATTTGAGAACAAGCAACGCCTTGGTATTTAGCGGGTTCTCTACAGCTGCAGCACAGATAACTGCAGATAAGTATCCGTGGTCAAAAGATTCAGGATGCGCCTAGTGTAAATTAACTAACACTCCGGTATATAGCTCATGGTACCAAATCCTGAACCAGTTTCTGCTCTTCTACGATCCATCTTAATGTTATCCTCCTTTTTCTAAGGGACTTTTTTTTTAATCCTAGCCCACACAATGCGTTTTGTTGCCTTCTTTTCGTTGTCCTACTAGCATAAAAGGTTTTATGTAGCTGTGACATAAAAACTGAAATAACGCAATTTCGGTTTTGACAGAAAAAAATCCAGTGTTAACACGCTGCGTGAATGTAAGTTGTTAGCAGGCAACGCACGAGACAGCGGTCGATGCTTTCAGTGCACTATGTCCATTTTCTAAGCACCGACAATATTTTCACGCGGATATGTGAAATGTAGTAAATAAACTATATAAAGTAGACTGCTTACAGTTTGTTGTATGTATTGCCACGTGTATCGGTGACTAAAGAAGCGGGAATGGATCTGTGAATCGATTTATGGGATATTCACAAGTCGTAACTAAAAATAGTTATAACAGTTTCAAGATTATTGTAATTGTAACAAATAAATAAAGTCTTCTACATCTAATTTAACTAGTTGTTGCTAGGTAACAGATCTAAACAATGGCTATTCCTCTTCAAAGTTTTTTCCCTTTCGTTTCCTGGCAACTGACTTTAACACAGTAACTCTAACTCTCACACTCCAGATATCACTGAACTACGGCACACACTAAGTCTTCACATGTCGACTTCTACGAGCACGTCTTCTTCAGCTACGAGTATGTACTTCCCGTGGCTATCTCCTACCGAGAACTGACTGACTCGTAGTGCCGATTGTCTTCAAGATAACTGCTCTGCACGTACTCAACGGAAAACACCGTCTTTCTTCGTTAAGGATGCGTGTTTACAGTTTCGTTGCTTGGCGCAGACCGCATAGAAAACAGTTTCTCCTCTAATGCTGTCACGTTCTTAAGTAGCGGTGTTTACAGATCGTAGCATACTGTTAGAACAAAACAAAAAACAAACTCCTTGACCTGTAGTCCGCAAGCGAACTATCCCGACCGAGCGACAGCCGCTTCTCGGCGAAATTAGTGCCAACTTTTGCGGGTAGAGGGGGTCACGGGGTCAGCGCAACGCATCTCCACGGCCTTTAATCTCGGTTTTCTAGACCAGAGCCACTATTTTTCCAATCAAGTAGCTCCTTAATTATACTCAAGAGGTTGAGTGGACCCCGTTCCAGACCCACTACTTCTCAGAAAATCTGGTAGCGCCGGGACCTCTGGAACTGTAGCCAGGAACTCTGCCCACCAGCCCACAAGGCGGTCATACTATTGTTAGAACTGTTGTGTAAATTTCAAAGAACTGTTTACCAAGAATCTGTCTTCGCGGGAACTTGTTTACCAATCCGCTGCCTAGCAATGAGCTGATATGGCGGTAAACATCGGCCTCGATGTATCAGTCGACAACATGTACGGTCGGAAGGAATTAAGGAGAAAGCAGGGGAAGTTTATAGTATGAAAACTTATATAACAAATGGTAAGACTTCCCGCCGAGTTCTCAACGGCTGTCACACTATTATACTCCTTTAGTAACATATTACACTCCCCGTTCCTTTCAGGCGCACAAAAGCACCCACAATCTGTCATGACAGAGACAGATTACAGATTCATATGTAGATGGCAGATAAGACAAGAAACTGGACTGCGATCGAGGCGCCGAGACACGCCCTGCAGGTAGCGGTAAGCCGAGATAATGCGCAACAGAGACAGCTCGCGTGTCGGAGTGCTGCTTAAACCTGTTACACCTTCCATTCCGCTGTTTCGTCATATTGGGCTGCAAGGTTCCTGAGACCGAGCGGTAAAGCTCTACATTTCTATTGGGGGCGTGCTGGGCTATCCTGAGAGGTCCACAATTCATCATAACTCATCTCACCCTCTATCCGGCACTATTGTCACGTGTTAGTGACTATAGACGGAGTTTGGATTGATGAATAGTTCTATTGACGACTTATAGGTCCTAACTACAGATAACTATAACACTATTGTTGATATTCACGCTAAGTCTTCTCAGACCACTTTCACTAGTCAACAACGGCTATTCTGCTGCAATGTATTCATTAGGCGTATCCTGGTAACGAATCTTAGCAATGGAGATCCTGCAGTTGTCCGGTGGTTAACACTCCACAGCTGAACCCTGAACTCTCAACTGACAACTCCGTTGTACTCCCTTGTACTCCTCTGTACACTCTACTCTCAAAATCAAAGTCATATTGCTACAGACTGTCAGTCAGGCAGTCAGTAAGTCTTGGTGTCGAGACCCATCTGGGGCTCATGATCAGATATTTATTACTGTTTGACAGTTATGGTCTTGTTCTTCTGGGGCGCCCTCTCTGACGAGAGGACGGGTTTGTCTTCTGTATATGCTGCAGACACTTGCCAACGAAGTCCTTGTCAGGTCCGAGTCCCTTGGGATACTTACTTCCCTTTTCGTCGCCTTTCCAAGTCCAAGTTCAAGTCACATTGCGACTGACGTTCAGTCAGTCAGTAAGTCTTGGTGTCGAGCCCCGTCTCGGGCTCATGACCAGATATTTATTACTGTTGAACATCACGGTTTTGTTTTTTGTGGGGCGTCCACTCTGACGAGAAAACGGGTCTGTCTTTTTTTACATGCTACTGGCCCTTGCCATCGCAGCCTTTCTGGGGTCCGAGTCCCTTGAGACTCGCGACCGTATTTTACTGTCTCAGATTTGAGACTTCCCTTTTCGTCCCCTCCTACGACTCGCAGGGTCACGGTGGAGGTATTCAACCCCGCCTCTTTGGCTGTACTCTCTTATAACTCCTAGACACGGACCCAGCAGAAAACCGTTCTGTTGTCAAGAATGAGTGTTTATTGCCCCGTTACCTAGCAGTGGATATATGCGAACCATATCTTGCGGCACTAGTTCTATTGTTGCGTGAGCGTATTTCGGGCGTTGCCTAGAAATGGGTCTACATGTCACACTATGCAGTATTGTTGCCGAAAGCATCATTAAATTAAATTTAAAAAAGTTGCAGTGGCGTCTGTACTTACATATGGAGCCAATATTTGGGTTACAATGGAAATGTAAGAGCAGGAAACAACAATTGAAACCGCAAAAAGAAATTCTGAAGAGTGTAACAGGTAACAAAAATAGGAACCAAATGAGAAATATCAACATTAAGGAAGTGCAGAATAATGTTTTTAATTTAAATAATAAAATTATGAAATCCAGATCACAGTTTGAAATATCACGTACTACAAATGTAAGATAGAGGAATTACAAAAGGAAATATAATATGGAACCTAATAAGAAGACGAAACATACGGCATGTAATTAAGAAGTCAGGGACCAACGTAATCTTCAAAAGGCTTAATCCATGCAGAAGAAGAAGAAGAAGAAGAAGAAGAGGTTGATGACATCGATGACTAGAAAGCAATGATGATGAATGATAATTTGGTCACAAACTGAGTAATTCTATTCTAAATGGTTTTAGCAGCGATATGTTATACTTAGTATTATCCAGTTCGACTTGGTCCATCCTGGCCTCTCACACTGATAAGAATAGCAACGCTGCCCAGTGTCAGTGATAAATGTTGTGCTCTTTACTCTCTCATCCTTGACATGTTTCGGTTGGAGCGACCATCTTCAGAAGGACATATCAATGTATGCGGAAACTATACTATTACACTGTCATAGGTATTGATAATGTCCTTCTGAAGATGGTCGCTCCGAGCGAAACATGTCAAGGATGAGAGAGTAAAAGAGCACAACATTTATCGCTGACACTGGGCAGTGTTGATATTCTTTTATAGTGTTACCAGGCTCAGAACGTTGCCTATCATGTGAATATGCCGAGCAGAACAAAATGTTGCGGAAACTGGATCTGTTTCTTTCCGGGGTGAATTGATGGTGTTCCGTCCATCTGACAGGGCTAATGCCAATCACTTTTCACTTCACCTGAAGATGAAAACAGACATGTCCATTAGAAATACTAAGATGCCTAACAGTAATAGGAGGGACAGTGAATAAGTAGGGCACAAATGGATATAAAACGTAAAACATGTGATGTTCGAACCTGGAGAAAATATGTATTTATTGACAATTGATACACTTGTCCCATCGCTTTACCAGTGCGCCGAAACCCGCAGCACAGAAGTCCTCTGACTGTTGTCTCAGCCACTTCCGCACCTCCATTTCAACCTCTTCGTCATCAGCGAAACGTCTGCCACCAAAATGGAACCGCTTTACGCGACAAACACTTTCCAGCATAAACAGGAAATATTTCTTTATGAATATCCTTTCATTGAGTCCGTTTGCCCACAAAAAGTACAACAGAGCGCTGCTCTTCAGTAATATCCTCAAGCACGGTCGCCATTTTGACTCTGAACATGCACATGCGCGTCTGCTACCTAGACTGTCACAAAACTGGACTGTGTTGCCAACTACTGATACACATTGAGTTCATAATTAATATATTAGTATAATTACGAACACACGCTGAGATGCCAGTAACTTAAAGAGAAATGCACATAAAGAAAACATTTGCGCTCTTCAATTATTCTCGCAGATTGGTAATTTAGAAGATAAAATACACTGACATACATTTTTGAACACCGTGTAACTAATACCGTAGAGCAACAATTTCATTAGCTCTTTGGAACAGGTTCATGAAAACAAAATGGTTGCTTCTGCATTACATTCTTAAAACTTGCCGTTGAGGAATCGTGAAATGTAAATGAATGTCCACATAATTATTCTGTGATTCAGTTCCACGCCACTTTCTCTGCAGTTAAGATTTTTCTAAACAAGAATTTATAACTCGTTTACATCGATTCTGTGGTTCAGGGGTGCTACAATGCAGAGATATCAGTCCAGAACATTTTTCAGTATTCTCAACATTTCTGGGCGCAAAATCAGGGCCCCGTCCACACAAACGAATTCCAAGTGGAAGTGGGTCAGAAAGCGTGCAGGACAAGGGGGCAATGATTGCGAATTACTGCACACGTCACATACAATTATGCCTATTATCTTATCAACACAAATATCGTAATTGTAAAATAGGGTAAAGGCAAAAAGGTAAATTTGCCCCTATGCTTAATTAATTTAGTACCAAACCATGAGGACGCGTGGGGGAATTGCCTCGGCATTCGATAAAGTTGTCAGCTTCACGCCCCGGCCACTTTACCCCTGGGAAAGAGCCCCTGCTGTCGATTTGATTTGAAGTTGGGTATGCCTCGGAGCAGGTCAGGACGCTGTCGAGTATAGAACAATCTGTTGGCCCTGCAGTGAACTGAACCCCAACCCCCTCGGTATACCGACTGAGCCATCCTGGCTGTTATTGTAAAATGTGGTATTAGTATTAATTTGCGGTCCAAAATGTTAATACATCCGCAAATAGAGGCAGAGGAATAAGAGCACTAATTCATCCATACTCAGTATCTTTTGTGCAGAGAACCAAGTGTTTCTAACACGTCTGAACATGTTTATTTATAAGGCAAATCTTAACATTTAGGCTGCATTCTTCCTGGTTATGATACCGTGTATTCCATAAATGGTTACCAATATTTCAGATCGACTTACTACCTCCAATTTGTCTTGAAGATCAAGTGACGGCTACAATGTGAACATTTTGCGCCATGAAATCCTAAATTCTCAGGCAATTTGGCGTTTGAAAGACAAGTGATTTATTACTATGTAACAGAATTTCTAGTACCAATGTTTAGAAACAAGAAATTCTGCAAAGAACCAATCGCCCCCTTTCCTCGATACGACATGGACCGATTAAAAGTCGATGCGCCCTACAGTTATTCTATTGTGGTGTGTGTATTCGTTGCGGCTGTAACGTTTTATTGAGCCGTTGCCTAGCAACGATAGGAGGATTCACATAAATACACACAGACGGATATGAGGGATTTATGAAGTATAATAGCTGTTAAAACGGGATCAGGTGCCATGATATACATACCAAGTTTCATAAATATCGGTTCACCCTTTCACAAGTTGATGGAAGGGATACACAGACACACAGACAAGATGGAGAATGCGTAAGCCTACTTTCATTTTTTTCAAAACAAGGAAAGTAGAATAAGAAACGTATCTGAGAAATAGATATTTTATTTTAAAGTGCACCTCAAGCGGTTTCGTACGTAATTAGAAGTTTCGTGTCTCTGCGCATGTCCACTCAGTGTTCCGCCCCTTGCTGTATACACTGCAACATATCTGTCTCTTGTTGCCTGCTCACCGGCTTCTCCTGTTCTTGCTTTCAGGCGATTCAGTGCTCGAATCTCTTCCATATAAAGGAAGCCAGTCTGTGTCAAGTCAGCTCTCCTGCGTGGTCACAGTATTGAACCACCCCTGTTCATCCATCATCATCATCAGTAATCTGTCAAGACGACAGGTCCACAGTCTCTTCCAAAACAATTCCTCCATTTAATGCGATCTAGAGCTTTCTCCTTCAAATGACAGTATCCTCTTCTGTCCCCAAGGTCGTTCAGCATCTTCTTACGTCTTCTTCCTCGTCTTCTTGTCACTTCTATCCGCCCCTCTATCTTTCCTTCGATAACTTCTTTTAGAAGGCAGTTTCTGCGTAAAACATGACCAATCCAATTAGCCTTCCGTTTTCTTATTTCGTGTAGGATATTCCTCTGCTCACTGACTCTAATTAACACTTCTTCATTTCTCACATAATCGGTCCAACTGATCTTCTCCATCCTTCTCCAACACCACTTTTCGAAGCTTTCCAGATGTTTCTGATCTACTGCCCTAAGTGTCCATGTTTCAGCCCCATACAAAGCTATGCTCCAAATGTAGCATTTCACTAGTTTCTTCCTCAAATTTAAGTCCAATTTGCTGGTAAAAAGATTCTTCATCCATCTTCCTGGAATTGCAACATGTCTGTAGAAATGCGACGGTGTGCCGTCTTGCTGGTGGCCTCTCGTGAAACTCTCTGAGTGTCCGGAATATAACGCGCGACTTTCAGTGTGATGCTTTCCGAAACTTCAACATTATTTTCCGGACACGGTTCATTGCCTACTGATGGTCACACTCTTGATTCACACAAGTCGTCAAATGGGGTAATGACGTGTGCATAAATATCACACCGCCTGAAACAAAAATAAGGGCTGAGAAGAAAGTGCTGAAAATTACTAAGATTGACTCCAGTACCGAAACAGAATTATGAAATATTGTCACATGTAGGGGTTTGCACGTGGTTTACAAGAAGGGCTTTGGATTAGATGATTGGATTTATTGACACCTTATACAAAGCGCTCGGAACTACAGGAAATTACAGCGCTATCGCTCATCTACACAATTTTCAGTTCGCCGTTACACACGAACTAGGGTAATCAGTCTTCACTAGTCGTGCTCTGGCAACGGATTTCTACAAAGTAGTTATACCAGTCTCACCATGACCGCAGCACATATGAAGTCTTCTTTGCAGTCTGATTCCTTCGCTGTCATTTGTTCTCAATCACCTTCGCCTGTCATCTCCAGAACTCGACGCAGTTCTTGATAACAACTGACTCAAACGAACTCTTCTTCATCCACTCTCTCTCAGCTTCTGGCAACTGACTACTCCTTTCGAACTTTTTGTTGTATTTAAAAATGAGTAAGAAATCAGGGAATCCCCCAATTGTGAAGTGCGAGCTGTAATTCGATTTCTGAACGCACAAAATGTCGGTTCGACTGATATTTACCGCCAACCCACTGCAGTGTAATGAGTGAGTCTGCTGTAAGATTTAACGAGGCCACGACAAAGACGTTCATGACGAGGAGCCATCCGGGACACCGTCCATCACTGAGGGCTTGAGAAACAGGACAAGCAGGCGTTTCGCTCTTGAATTTGTGAAAGGCACAGGTTCCCGACCTGATAAATATAACAATAATAAAATACAAGTTCGTTATTCGTTAAGCGTTTGTTTGTATTATGTTTACTAACCGTAAAACAGGCGTTTCTCTTCAAGTCCCCACTAACGTTCTCACCTACAGAACTACTGGACTATGTCGAGAAACCTAAAAACATGTACAGTCAGGGTCCAGGAATTCTTTGGAATGAAATGGTGTGCAGCGATAAAAACCGCGCCTGCGCAGCAACTGCCAAATCCATTATCACCCAATCGGTCATCTTTCCGTAATCATATTGCAAACACTTTAAACCAGAGACAGGGGAATTTGCATGCTGTAATAGACAACTGTTTGCCGTGACCCAAACAGTACGCATGCGCAACATACTTTCCAACGTAGGGTCCAGCTTGGTGACTTTCACCGTGTAGGGAATTCTGTCAACAACTTAATTCGCTACAAACCAGGCTTGTAATTATTTCTTGCAGTCAGTTAACAAGATTTATTACAGGGCTGAAATGTTACGTAATGGACAAATTGAATGAAAAGCAACTTGACTGTTACACTTCTGCACGAGCAGTGCGACTTCAGGCGGCCTCAAATGGCACAGAAATGTGTTCAGTTAATCCAGATAGCCCATTGTCTAGATAATGTTGGAGCCTCAACGTCCCACAATCCTATGGGCCTCCACGGCCTGTTACAGGGAGAGCTTTACTTTACGTTTTTACTGTGCTCACAATTTCAGCGACACCCCACACAGACAGGCATTCTGGTATCGCTTCTCAGTTGCAATCGGCAACGGCCAATTCGTAACTGATTGAAGATTTCACGACGGTCCATATTCACTATACAGCTCCTTAAGTACCATAGCATGTAAACGTTGTAGAACTGCCGACGTTTCGGAGCAATTCGTTACATCCCTCAGGCTCGAAATTCAATATGACTCTGAGGTGTTCCTTCGTTTTACTCAGTCCTCCAGTAAATTTCTTTGAATTGGTCTACGACCACTGCCTTCCTTTTTTATTCAAACGTTATAGTTTTCGGAGTTTCTGCTATCACATTTCATAAGACGCTCTTCCTGCGTGTTCCGGTTCTAGCTTCACGTGAAGTACGTGACGTGCTGTGTCTCCAGTGCAGAAGTCCATTGGAACAGGGCAGGTTCGGAGATGAGACATACACTGCCTCAAAATGGGCGTTCATTTCATGCAGTCTGCGGAAAGGAGCATGAAATATAT
>NW_019739948.1:402949-417310 GCF_002891405.2 Cryptotermes secundus
TTTTTTTTAAATGAAGTGTGATTTCGAATATTTCGAATATAAGCCGCACCCCAGTTTTCCTCTTGAATTTTTGGCAAAAAATGTGCGGCCTATACACGCGTAAATACGGTATTCGCCAAATCCGAGACCTGCATGAATTTATTTGTCACGTTACCTAGGCAACACGCAACAATATTCTGCAACAAACATGTTATATACATATTTTAAATTTTAAATTGTAACTCTTTTTAATAAGCTTCATTATAACGTTGTGTAGATTTAGTGTCACTCTACAAATAAGTATTCGTCCGCAAAAACAGACGTCATTTGCACAACGTGGATCCATATTGGGACAATTAACTTTAATACCTTGCGATATAGATCACAGATGGTACCTGATGACCTAAATCATAGATTGAAACATGCAGCAAGAAATCCATGCTTATATTAAGTAAGACATATATCAACATCTGTTTTTGTCTTCACCCAAAGATACTCCGCTTTGTTGTTGTGTTGACGGTCACAACCGTAAGATATGCATTTTAATGTTCTCTTGATATCTACGCTTAGATTTTTCAAATGGCCTCTTTCCGTCAGTAAACACTCATATTCACGGCCTACAACTATTCCTTGCATTTCTGTGGTTGCGTTCGTCTTTCGTAAACGGGTAACCTAGTGTAGCTTGGTTATGTGGCGAAAGCACCCACATCAGTGACGCTGCTTGTACATGGGATATTCATCTGCCTTCACTCGTCCGCGAACGCGCAGTGTAACCATACACACTGCATGAATGGGAACTGGGAGAGTGGGCTATCATCTGGGATGTAACCCCATGTCCCTTGGGGGAACTGCCTCCATCTTCAGGATCTTGCTGTTTGCTTCTTGTCTTCTTGGCTTATTTACGCTTCGACCCTGCAGTCAGAGGTAATACTTCCCTCCCAGAGTCGGCGAACTTCTACAAGACTACACGACGTCTCATCCAAGACGATCACTCTTAATAGTCACAGCTGTGAGAACTTCAGATCTCATATTCGTATTCGTATTCTGAGAGGGGGTGGGTTTCCCCATGCACTTAGACCAGTTATTGGTCCATTGTGCGTCCCCCTTTAATTTCTACTGTCACCAAACCCTACCGGTACTGGTGCGTGCTATCAGCCCCGTAGAGCCAACGAGGTCGGCCCCCGGTACCTTGATGCTTCCCCCATCCACCAGAAGCATTGGAGACTATTTGGTAGGGAAAGGGCCTGTAATTTAGCTCAGAGGTCTCCTACAGACATGAGGTTCTTTTACGTGCCGTAAATCTACGACACGGGACACACGGCTTAAAGTCCCTCCCGGAGGACTTGTTCCCTGAATTTTTCCGCCCTTAAAAATTCCACGACCTCCGCCGGGTTTGAACCCGCGTACCTTGAGTCATGAGGTGGGAACGTTACCCCTAGACTATGGAGGCCGCTTCAGATCTCATATAATTTGGATCCTGGCTACAGATCGAGAGGTCCCGGGTTCTATTCCCGGCGCGACCAGATTTTCTGAGAAACAGTGGGTCTGGAACGGGGTCCATGCAGCCTCATGAGGCTAATTGAGGAGCTATTTCAAGGAAATAGAGGCTCTGGTCTAGAAAACCGAGATTAACGGCCGTGGGGATCCGTTGCGCTAACCGCTAAAGTTGGCACTAACTTCACCGACAAACGGCGGTCGCTCGGTCGGTATGGTTCGCTTGCTGACTACAGGCCACGGAGTTTTGTTTGTTTGCTTAACAGTACTATGGCCGACCAGGTTTGTGTTGGGGTAACGCTCGTTAGTCTCAAAGCAGATATTGGCAGAACTGGAAGGACGTTGCAGAGATAGACTTCCTAGGGGATTTGGGGCTCTTCCAATGCATGGATTGTCGCTTAGTCTATGGATCATATTGAAGAATCCAAGTTTCGTTACACGTAATTACGATTTGGAAGAAATCAGGATCATTTTCAATGTTTTCAAGAGTGTCAACACAGCAATTCACTCGATGTTCCTTTTGCTGGGGGGTAAGGATTTTTGGCACCAGTCCCTCGCTAGAGACTGTCTTGCGTAAAGTGAGTGTGACAGGTTTAAACACTTTGTATATTCCAGTCCGGTTCAAATAGTCGGTGACTGTGAGAACTACTTGAATTTGCGGAAGAATGACCGAAGAGCATGGCGATACCGGCACGAGTGTGAGGAAGGCTGACGAGTGGACGAAAAGATTGAGGTTAAGAAATCGACCGATTTGTGTGACCAAGACAACTAAAGAATCAGTATTTATGAAACTGTAAACGGCTTAAAGCGAAAAGAAAATATTTAATTCTCTTAAAATCAGGAAAATTCCCGCATCAAATTCGTTGAAAGCATGATCAAGCAGAAGATCAGCGTGTATCTAACTAATGAGTGATTGTTTTGTCCATGTTTACAGCAGATTTGCCTTTCCAACTTTACCTGCTTCGGGACATGTGTGAGTACAATAACAGAGCAAAATCCATGTATAAGCTGCTCCATTGTCAGCAATCTAATCTTCTTATATCTGTTAAAATAGGAATAATTTTGCTTCTATAGAAATTTTACTAATATTTTCTGCTATGTTGCTTAGAAATATATGGGTTCTATAAAGCATTGATAAAAAACTAATGAACTACAATAACCAATGAAAATATCATGGTAAAGTAGGGTGTACATATGAAATGGCTGCCATTTTCCTGTGGTCATGAGCTTAAAGGCAGAGAAATGAAATCTGTATGCAGTTCAGCAGATTGGGGACACGCGGATATGATCAAGTTTCCAAATCGTTCCACCTGAAACGCTACATATATTCGTACAGCTGTGGAAATCGGGTTTCAGGCAGAAACAAAACCAATGCTCGCTGCGGTTTCACGAGTCTAACCCTGCGGTTGTTAGTGCAAAAGAGATTTCGTATGGCATGTGGAAGAGAACCAAAAACAAAAATGTCGATTTTCAAGTGATGTAAACTAGTTTTATCAGACTGGCTGTATTTGTAAAGGAATAATCCCCAGGAAACAATCTGTCACTGACGCTCTAGTGGGTATAGAACGAGTAACTTTCATTCGCAGTCCAGGGAAATTAACCAGGCAGGCTGTCCAACATCACAACAGGCAACACACAGCAGCACACAAAATTCTGTAGAGAGATTTGAAAGTTAAAAGTTGTAGATATCAAATGTTGCAACATGTAACTGCCCAAGACAAGTTCGCTAAACATTTTTTCCGATTTTCCCTCGAGAATTGAGAATGACAAATTTTTCACAGTCAGCTGTTTTTAGTGATGCAACCACATTCGATATGTCGGGAAATGTTAGTCTACATAACCTCAAATTTAGGGGAGCAAAAATCCTCATACAGTAAATGAACAGATTACATGCCATTCAGCTGTAAGCAGATAATGAATGGAATAAAATGCCTGAAGATTGCCCCATACTGCCGAAAAATATAGCTAAATATATGATTAATTGTTATTATATATGTTTTGTCGACGGAAATCGAATAATTTATATCAGGCATTTCAGCCGTACAGCCGCCTTCGGAAAGACAGGCAATTACATATGCGAAATCACTAAATTGCCTGAATACACAAACCTAAAAATATCACACGAAATAAAATTGGTAATTTAATAAGCATGACACAAAATCTGACAAATACAAGATATCGGGAACATACAAACTCACACGTGTAGAATGTAACAAGGCATCCGTTGGACAAACACGATAATCACTAAATAACAGACACAACGAACGTATAAGAATTATAAAATAGAGTACGGAACAATCGGTATTCGCAACACACATCCTAAAATGCGGTAGAACAGAGAATATAATAATGTAATCAAACAGGCAAAAAAGGGGAACTAATGAGCATCAGATAAAATTGCAAGATACGCGTATGCAGGCGTATTAAAGCTAAATCTACTCATAGACCAACAGAAAACAGACGAGAAAAATTGACCCTGTGTACTAGCCACATAACACGCATGCGCTCAACAAAACTTAAGCACCATACTTTTGGCTGTGAGCACCAGCCCAGGCACACGTAGCCAGGAATGCACAGATAACGAAACAATAACATGATATCAGTCACGCTCTGCAAGGAACCTAGACAAATAAATAACATCAACAGAAGTCAGAATATTCATAAAATGAAAGCAGTCCGTCGGCAATTTATATACAAGCAAGAACCTTCTACACTCTCTGTCACAGAGAGATTTGAAAGTAAATGTTACAGCTAGAAAATAAAGCATACTCAGGAATGTGCTCTGAAACACGTAAGGGTCCGATTGGGTTGATACAGGTGAGGTATATTCTATCCAGTAACTACATTTTCTAAACACTATATGTTGTAATTGATGGCTTTTATTAATTCAGTACCCTCTCGGATATATTACAACACAACATTACACTTCACTACAATATTCAACATATTGTCACGTGTTTCAGTGATTAAGACGCGGGTTTGGATTGGTGAATCGGTTTATTGGATCTTCACTAGTCGTAACTACAACCGGTTCTTACACTCTCAAGGTTACTGTAAATATAGCACATGTAACGTCCAGTTGTTCTTCTGGCCTCACGGCTCTTCCCTTGGAACTTCGGAACTCAAGTGAACTCCCTCTTCCTGCCCTCTCATATCCTCTCGGCACGGATCACGCACTCAGCTTCTAACAGAAATTAGTACCAGGAATCTTCCTGGGGGTAAAGGACGGCCGGCGCGTAAGGCCAACAACCTCACCGCCATCTGCGAGCCGATTGTCTAGGAAAATGTAGGAGCCTCGATGTCTCACAACCCTACAGGCCTTCACGGCCTGTTACAGGGATAGCTTTACCTTTATTTTAATTTTATCTAGTTCGAGTCTAATGACACTGCTTAGGCACCTAGCACGTTCTTCTTCCTTGTACAGTCCCTTACAGTAAATCTAAGACAAACCTCAGCTTTATGCTGTAAGTTAATTTTGAGTATCAGGGGTAACATCGACATGTTGACGTAGTGTATATGTGTCCTTGAAGACTGACTGATATGAGAGACGTGTGTGTTTGAGAACAAGGACTGAGGTGCTAATGTAAGTGTAGAACATGACCTTGACGGAAGCAACCTGCATATCAGAGCAGTCAAACTCAGTGCAGGGTTGGTGAGCCTGTCCCACGCCATAACTTCTTGCTTTTTTTATCTTGGAGCCGAAGAACCGAGTTGCAGTAAAGCATCGTGAACAGATCAGGTTAGGTTCATACTTTTTTCCATGAGTTTCGTGAAAGGGCAACCAGTCAGCCTTACTATTGTCTTCCAGTGAAGACAGAGACAGTCCAAGGCTGGTTGTTGTTCAGACGGCTCTAAGGCACTTCGCGGTTCATTAAGAAATTCATTAGCACTGTCCTAAAACTGTTGTATAGCTCCCCTTTTCAACTGACGGAAATTTCACTTCGTCATATTGTCACTTTCACAGATCGAACAGTGGGTAAAAACTTGTGTTTTCCACCGTCCTTAGTGCGACTCTGAAAGTTTACAGAAACTCAGCTAACAATTTTACAAAAGTCATGCATTTTCTCTCTCCGTCTGAACGTTCTTACACACGCGGATACATATAGACACACACAGACAGCAAGGTGGTCTCATAAGCCTACTTTTTCTTCCCTTTAAAGAAGGAAAGTGAACTAAAAACGAAAGTATGTTGGTTGCGAATGGGCATCTGAGCTTTCCTCCGCGCGTTTTTACAAATAATCTTGATAATACACAACACGGAGGAAGATCAGTAATTTTGAAAGAATGTGACTACATCTCTTTCTATTATTTACTTGTGAATACAAAACAAATCGCTGTATGCATTAAATCCTCTACCTATGCATCTGGCGGTTGAAATAGATCACTTTAAGCATTATACTCCTTATGTGGTTTCGAAGGAACCGCCAGGCCTGCAGGGCTAAAGTAGGAAATTAAGCAGACAGATGGGTTTCCACAGCGCACATGTGCCCATGTAACCACTGCCACTACAAGGAAAATATCTCACTTAGCTGCCACGCGCGTATTTGCTTTAAAACAAAGCATTTCCAACTCCTGGTAGATTTTAACAATATTTTCATACAGCACTACATTTCACATGGTAGCCTACTGCAAAGTTGGTCTATGTCCCAGTCTCATAGTTGTACACTCAAGAGTCACCCAAAAGTATGTCAGGACCCAGGAAAGCTCATTTGGCTGACGACATAGGAATCAGATTCAGTTCCGACCGACCAGCTCTGGGACACAACCAACCTGTTATCTGACCGACTGTGGCTCTTTCCCAAGGGAAAGCATGAGCAGTCTTCTCCCTCTTCTATCGAGAATATAAATGCGTGAATCTGAACCTCCACGCCACCTATTTTTACATGTCATTATGCTCAATTAAGCAAAGGGCCAACTGTACCTTCTATCTATGGCTCTACAGCCCTTTGTTGGACCTTGGCCGCTTCTTCAGTTTCTTGCTCTTCTAAGGGGCCCATACACGTACGAGTCTGGCTCGCGAGTCCGACTCGGCTCGGGTTCCAATTAGTCAAACTCGTCCGTGTGTGGGTCGCAAAGTTGGGCGTCAGCTCATGCTTTTGTGGTGAAATTAATCCGAGTCCGGCTCCCGAGTCAAGCTCGCCGAGCCAGACTCGTACGTATATGGGCCCCTTTACGCAGTTGATAGGTCTCCTTGGATAGGGGATCAGCCCGTCGCAGGGCAACTACCTGCATGCAGGACAACACAAACACAGAATAAACGTACACAGACATTCATGTTTCAAGTTGGATTCGAACCCACGATCCCAGTGTTTGAGTGGGCGAAGACAGTTCGTGAATTAGACTGCGCGGCTAATGCGTCGGCACTGAAGATTCTAGCTTTTTCAAAAATGTGTCACATGGTAAGAGGCATATGAGTTGTAAGGTATGAAATTGCATTTTTAGAAACCTGTTAAACAATAAAATAAGCCAAAATGTGTCAAGGCAAGTTAGATACGGCTTCTATGCGAGAAGAGGAGTGACTCAGCAGACTGTCTTACAGTGACTTGTCGTTACTTGGATACGGCCCGTCCGCTTCAGACTTCACGTTCTGACACGGCATTCTGTATTCTGGACAAAGTTTACAGATGATCCCATGTAATAAATAACCTAAAATACGATTCCACGGTGCCAGGCTATCACTGCACGGCTGAATTCCAACTCAGGTAAATTAAGAATTCCGTCACAAAATGTATGACAGCCGGGATAGCTCAGTCGGTATTGCGACTGCCTACGGGCTGGACGACCGAGGGGTGGGAGTTCGAGTCCCTCTGGGGGCAAGAATTTTCTCTTCTCCAAGTCGTTCAGACTTTCTTTGGGTACACTCAGCCTCCTATCCAATGGGTACCGGGGGCTCTTTCCCCGGGGGTAAAGCGGCAGGGTCGTGAAGCTGACCACTCATCTCCAACTAGTACCGAGGTCAAGAAAATATGGATCTATACATCGACTCCCCCATACGCCTTCATGGCGTAGTGCTTAATTAGTTAAGCACAGGGACAGCTTTACCTTCACAATATGTATAAATTAAACGAAAACAATATCCCTTCATGTTTCCAGTGTTGTTGCAAATAACCCTCAAATTCCAGTTACGTCCCTTAACAGAATGAAATAAAATTACTTCAGAAAATGCCTTTTGGATTAATTAAACGAAATAAGTTCTATTTAAAATAATAAGATGTAGTCTATAATCAGAGAGTCTGGAGGCCGTGCAAGGAGGCCAACGGGTATCACATTGTCCACATGACTTCTGTGTCACAGCCACGCGCTGAATAAAAATAAATTCCTGCACAGAATATAAACGCTCTTGAAGTTTTGAAAAGTCCTCTGGCTATATTTACATATTTAGTTGAATTCAGGTCTGTTTAACAATTATCCTATTGGTATTTAGCTAACGTATGTCATTGTCGGCACTGCCAGACTTTCTGAGAAGTAGTGGGTCTGGAACGGGTCCCACTCAGCCTCGTGAGGATAATTGAGGAGCTGTTTCAAGTGAATAGCGGCTCCGGTCTAGAAAACAGAGATTAACGGCAGTGGGGATCTGTTGCGCTGACCACGCGACACCCTCTATCCGCAAAATTTGGCACTAACTTCGCCGACAAGTGGCGGTCGCTCGGTCGGTATAATTCGCTTGCGGACTAAAGCCACTAATAAAAGTAATGCAATTATCTTCATACCTGGAACGTGCGCATTTGACTAGGAAGACGGATTCGAGCTTTCCTCTAAGAATAGATACGCTTATATAACTGCATATCTATGTGTAATATCTGTATTCTGTACAATTCTTGCGAATTTCTACTGCAGTCAAATTCACAATTTCGTAATTAGTAATGGTCACAATATATCAGAAGACATAACCTGTAATAATTAAAGAAAAATTATTCTTAATCATCTTCCAACCGCGGCACCCTGGGTTCGGGCCCAAGTCAAGTCATGTAGGATTTTTGGTAGCAGTTTTCTCCAATTATTTCAGTTTAACCTGTCAATCTACCTAGGTATGACTATAGACAGCAAATTAACATGGAAGCAGCATATAGTCAAGAAACGAAAACAAGTAGACCTAAGCATTAAACAGCTAAACTGGCTAATAGGCAGGAAATCAAAGCTATCAGTCGAAAATAAAATCCTGATCTACAAGACTATAATCATTCCTATTTGGACATACGGCCTGGAGCTATGGGGCTGCGCCAGCAAATCCAGCACAGCAATAATCCAAAGAAGCCAATCTAAGATCCTACGAATGATAGTCGACGCACCACGGTATGTCTCCCGTACAAGACGTCATCCAACAAAAAAGCAACAGACATCACAACAAAATCATAACTCACAAAAATCCACTTCTAAAGACGCTATCGACAAGAGAAGACAACAGACGACTGAAACGAAACTGGCCAATTGACCTGATTTGAACTCCTGAGGAGTCGCCGCTGGACGCCTCCTCATCATGTCATCTCAACATTCATAATATTAGCCTATAGAATGTAGATTCTGATTGCTGATTGTTGATTAAACTAAAAAAAAAAAAAAAACCTGTCAATTCTCATTCCACCGAATGCTCCGCGCTCATCTCTCATCTGGGGTGGTGCAATAGAGCCAATGTGGCCGACCTACCAAGTTGAATTAGTCTCACCCCACCTCACAAATAAAAAGTAACAATTAAGAACTCATTACGTAGAAATCCTCTTGGATATGATCGCAATAAAACACGTGCTGCAATGATCAATACCTTAAAAATAGCCTCAGCAGATTATATGCCTATAAACATACCACTACTACTTACTTACTTACTTACTTACTTACTTACTTACTTATGGAGCTGAGCCCTTCTGGAGGAACCGCCAATTCTGCAGCTACTCAAGAATTTACCAGCATTTTATTGAACCCGAAGGTTCTTTATCGTGTTCGCAAGAGCCCTCCACTGGTCCCTATACTGAGCCAGATCAATCCAATCAATACCAACCCATCCTATCTCTCTAAAATCCATTTTAATATTGTCCACCCACCTACCTTTTGGTCTTCCCAGTGGTCTCTTTCCTTCTGGCTTTCCCACCAATATCCTACATGCATTCCTTATCTCCCCCATTCGTGCCACATGCTCTGCCAACCTCATCCTCCCTGACTTGATCATTCTAAGTAGAACTACTACTACTACTAATTTCAGTATGGCCGCAACTTAATTACAACTCAAATTTTAAATTCCAATGAATTTCCCATGCGACAGTCTGCACTAGATATTAATGCGACTGTTCCGTGCTTGTAATATGTGGATGTAGGAAGAGCTGCGTGCTTCCTTATCTTGGAGATGAAGCAAGGATGTACCTCAGAAACCTTTGCTACTCTGTCCACATCACAAAGTGTAAACGCCCATGAGCTGAGTTACAATCACTGGTTAACAGAGTGAAAGCCTGAAATGAACAACAGGACTAACCAGTTCGTTTTAATCAGTCACAAGGCTAAAGAAACATAAGTCAATAAAACTGGATAAGCAGAAGTTCAGCGCCCTCCACCAAGACAAATGTACATACCTCTAAACACTGCACGTCTAATATAAAGTGCATGGATTTACTTGAATAGTTTACAGCGGCAACGCACCTCACTTGGCTTCCGGAGATATTTCCTGAAATCTGCGCCATGAATCCAGTCACCCTTGCCGGAACTTCTCACATTGCTGTCACCCACCCTCCCCAGGAAAACTTCTGAACAGTATCCTGAAATAAGCAAAGACTGCCTACAGTAAAATCTTTATCCGCGATCACTGAAGTAGACACTCCCAATATCAATGTACTACAACACACGTGACGTCACACACTAAGCCTTCTAATTCTTCTTCTGGCCACATTGCTGTTCCCTTGGGACTTCGGAACTCAAAAGTCCACCTATTACTCACTCTTTCAGCTTAAGAAGACCAGATCTACGATAGCCGGTCACGGTAGCCGTACGGTCTAAGGCATGAACTGTCTTCACTCGCTTGGACGCTGGGATCGTGGGTTCGATTCCCACACGAGGCATGGAGTTTGGTGTGTGTATGTGTGTATTGTGTCTCTGTGCTGTCCTGTGTGTAGGCAGCGGCCTTGAGGCGGGCTGATCACTCGTCCAAGGAGTCCTACTGTTTGTGAAAAAAATGATTAGGGAACTGAATAAGAGGTCAGGGCTGGAAGAGCCATTGAGAAAAGAGATCTGCGATCAGCTTGACCTTAGGGTAATAACTGGCCTAACATATCTATCTGTAGTCACTTGCGGTGTCCTCAGCCTTCTCCGGTCACGGATAAGGGCCTCTGGTATTTGCCGACTCAGAACTCGTTCTGGAATTGCCGATAATTTGAACTCCTTGAATCGCTGATCGGCCAGTACCAACGTCTCTACTCTCAGGGAACAACACATCGGAGAAGACACGCAGACATGCCCCGTGTAGGACTGGATCCTAGTGCCTTCTACAACGCGGCCACTGTGCACGGCTATACAGATAACATTAATAGAAAGTTATTTTTCAAGACGAAGGTAGTCAGAGGACCGCCTCTGTGGTCTAGGGACCAGAGTTCCTGCCTACAGATCCACAGGTACCGGGTTCGATTCCCGGCGCTACCAGATTTTCTGAGAAGTAGTAGGTCTGGAACAGGGTCCACTCAGCCTCGTGAGGATAATTGAGGAGCTACGGGCTCCGGTCTAGGAAACTGAAATTAACGGCCGTGGGGATCCGTTGCGCTGACCACATGACACCCTCTATCCGTTAAAGTTGGCACTAACTTCGCCGAGAAGCGGGGGTCGCTCGGTCGGTATAGTTCGCTTGCGGACTAAAACCACGGGGTTTGCTTGTTTTTGGGTAGTCAGATGATACGGGGGCGGCCTGACTTCTTTAGAACACATCGGAGAGTAGGCCTGCGCCTCCAAGGGCGGTGTTTTTTAATTCCTATTAAGCACTTGTTATTTTCATCACAAAAGAACTACGACCTTCGACTAAAGTAAGGCTCACAGGGTGTGGTCATGATCTGTACACTCTGTTCATAAAAAGAAGTGAAATGCGGTCAAGAGATTTCCATTGGCAGATAAAAGTTACTAGCTCCTTTAACTCTCTGTACTGTAGAATAAAAAATTAAAGACCATTTTACTGTAAGTCGGCAGGTTACTACACCATGACAGCAGGTGAGCATGCGTACTGGGCAATACGGACAGTGCGCAGTCTCTAACCGCCATCTTGCACCTCTGTCGATTTGTCATGCTCTGTGAACGAAATGTGACCTGATTTATCAATTTCCCCACCTGGTCTCTGTCTTCGCCCGCTCAATCACTGGGATCGTGGGTTCGAAACCCACTCAAGGCATAGATATCTGTGAGCGTTTATTTTGTTTTTGTGTTGTCCTGTATGTGCAGGTAGCGGCCTTGCGACGGGCTGATCCCCCATCTAAGGAGTCCTACCGGCTGTGTAAAAGATCAAGGAACTAAAAAGCGGCCAAGGTCCAACAAAAGGGCTGTACAACCATAGATAGATAGAGAGACAGACAGATACTAGAACACGAACAGAGATGGGGGTGACACCTACAGAAGGCATTGCACCATTTCGCTTCGCATGAACATAACCTGTCACGAAGCTCCTAACCTATAATCAAATCTCCTTGCCCTAATCGTGTAAGCACCATCCCGTGCTTCTGTACGCCTTCTGGAACTAGCCCCAGTCCCACCGGAAATAACGAGCCGTCAATGCCGCTCACTATGAATCATCAAAATAACTGAGAAGCGGAATTGCTATGCTTTTGAAGTCCCGACGGGTCATTATCTTCTCTGCTGAGCTCCTCTGTTTGGGGGAAGGACACAACTTGCTGACGAATCTGTAAGCGAAACAATAACAAACCCATAGCAGCCCAGTGCCTGGGGTAGTCAAAAATAAAACACGACCACCTAAAGCAAAGACGATATCGCACCGTGAACAAGAGGCAATGTAGAACCGGCTGTCAACACGAACACAAACAGAAAACNTGCACCGTGAACAAGGAGATTCGCCTTAGAGGCAATGTAGAACCGGCTGTCAACACGAACACAAACAGAAAACAGCGGTAGCATTTGGAAATCAAAATACACAGAATTTATAGCATTCACTCTTAAGTGTTTCCTCTTTGAGTTCTTCTTCAGGGGAGTTTCTGTATATAGACAATAGTAATGACTCTCAATGCTAACAGTTACATGACTGTGCCACAAAGCCCGCATATCCAAACGTAAAACTTTGGCAACTGAGTGCGAATGTAACAAGAGTGCAGAAGCGTGCTTCAGTGATATGTCCTTAATAAGTTCTTTGCTATTTTGTGTACCACTTTAGCCTTCATGTAGTGCAGGTACACAGCTACTGCATCAATGCTAATCACACCGCAGACTACACTGTACAGTCAGAAATTATTTTATTAACCTGTGGCGTCAAATATTCAGCGTATTAATAATTATCTCAAACAGAAGTTATTAATTTTAATGAGGCCTTTGATTTCGATCTCATGTAAACTATTTTGTAGGCCTCGCGATCGGCCATTTTTGTTCGACACAATTATGTCTGACTTCAGATTAATTTGCAGTAGGGATTATATCGCGCAGACATGAAGTCCCTTATAAAGCCTCTCTGGATTATCACACGATATTCATTACAGGATTTACTGAGCTTTCTACAGCATGTAAGACCATTTTCAGTCTGACACAGATTTGTTCTTATATAGCTGGGTGTTTTCGACTGGTGGCTCAGTCTGCTAGCCACCAGCTCACGCTAGTTCCTCGCTCGCATATTTTTGTACCCTGAAGATCGAGGAGATACGTTCCTCCGAAACGTCGATTCACACAATATCTACACGGCGCCACATCCCAGAATACGGTATTCTTCATTGACACAGATGTGTTCATAATTATATTAAAGGTTTAACAAAAGCTTAACGGGCGCATATAACCATTGCAACAGAAGGGCCCGTAACCCCACACTTACTCACTACGAGAATTAAGATTAAATTCGACCGATGAAGTTTAATGCAGATCCCAGTACCAAGATTAATCAATATCCGTCGAGTAGTTTTGAATAAACGGAGTGGCCCAAAAGTCAGCCTAAAACATCCTCTTGTACTAATGGGGCTGGTCAGATTGAAACTTCCCAGCGAATCTGTCGAGCGGTGTTACAGCGTTGCGAGTTGCACTGAACATGGAATATCTCGTTTCGATTTTTTTTTTTCAATTCAGTAATTAATTAAGATATTTTAACGTGTTTTGCGTTACCGAAGACGCCGTAGAGATGTTTAATTGGNCAATTCAGTAATTAATTAAGATATTTTAATGCATTTTAGGGCACATTTTACAAAGCAGTTAACTGATATTTTGGCCAGTCTGTACATGGGGACCAACACACACGACGTTCCATTACCGTTCATTTCATATAGGTCTACATTACACACGTAATGAATTTCATCCTTCATACAAAGTCGTATTGGGAGTTACCGAATTGAAACCAAAGCAGTGTTTGTCCAACTGATGTCCGTTGCACTTTCTCAGTTGATCTGAGGACCTTCCTCAGATGCGTGAGTTTATAGCTTTGAATTGTAAGTTTCTTGTGAATGCTGAATGGGGGAATATATTGCAGGAAGCGTCCATGTTTATTTTAAGGAACTATCGCTCCATTCGCCTAAGAGACAAATAAAACCACGAACAATTGCAAGCGGGAAAGTCGGTAACCTTGCCAAGAACAGAAACGAATACCTCAAAAAAAAATATAGGCCTACTCCGATTTCCTATGGCTTTATATTATTATTATTATTATTATTATTATTATTATTATTATTATTATTATTATTATTTGGATGTTGTGTTACCACACAAACAAGTATTAATTAATTGAGT
>NW_019739948.1:417392-467691 GCF_002891405.2 Cryptotermes secundus
ATAAACACGAATTAAATTATTATTATTATTATTATTATTATTATTATTATTATTATTATTATACCAGTTTCCCTTTCCGGAAGTTTTGAAGTGCACAGCTTGCATATTAAGTGAAATCGTGACTTTACAGCGTCCTTCAGGGGCTATAACGTACAAGAGTGGATCAGTTATCTACAATCTCCGTGTGCAAAGATGTAAATTTCTTAAATCATCATCATCATCATCATCATCATCATTGATAAGACAGCCCTCTTTAACCCACAGCCTTGCTTGGAAGACTCTGCCAGATCTGGTCCAGTTCTCACTCCTTTGGATTTCGCAACGACAATTCTTGTACAGGACAAAGGTCGTCGGCCTTGCGTCCCACCCCCTCCAACCTGCATCACCAGGTCGAATGCTTAATTTTCCCGTTTAATTTTCAATGGGCCTTCTCCTAGTGTAGTTCAACCCATTAAACGATTAAACGTGTTCCACAGATTATATCTTTCCCGTAAGAAAGTAACGGGAAGTGGTCACGTTTAGATGATATCTTCACAGCTGTAGAAATGTGCAGAGAGTAATTTCTTAACACCACAGGCGCTGTTCCTTCTGACGCAACCTTACGTACGTTGCAACTTGCCTTCGGATGAAGGGAGGAAATAGGTTCCTAGCACGAACTAAGCAACGGCTGATGGTAACGACTGGATTTGAGCGTCTCACTGCAATGACTATGAAGAGGAAACAGCGCCGTGTAATGCAGTAGAAGTCCATCAACGCATTGGAGCGCACGATCTCCAGGTACACTGCGGCAGCTCAGTCGGTAACGTAGCTGCATACGGTTTCAATCTCCAGCGTGGGACCGGGGTTTTTCTCACAGACAACCCTTGAGCCTCATGAGTACTTGCGATCGAATTAACCCACTTCCCTCTGGCGCTGACGTTTAGTATATGGTCACGTTTATTTCCATTCCAGAGTTAACGATAAAATTTATGGAGCCTTCGCTATTTAACAACGGTACATCAATGTGCAGAGTTTATTTACGGATGAATGATATTAGAGATCATGGTGATATGGAAGGGATCGGAAAGGAAGTAATTGCGAGCTGTGGAAAAGCACAGTAAACGTGAGTCAGGAGAACAGGACTACAGGGCCGCTATTAGAACAATCAACCCCCCCCCCTGTATACATTAACGCATTCGTCAGTCTATTTCGGGCCCATGATTTTCCCGCTTGACTTCCGTATGCAAAAATTATTAATTTTGTTGTTCGGTGGTGCTACGTACCGTACATTTTTTGCCAAAAATTCAAGAGGAAAACTGGGGTGCGGCTTATATTCGAAATATTCGAAATCACACTTCATTTAAAAAAAAATTTTATTCATAATTAGTAATACAGAATGTAATACTCCTGAAATAATATTCCAAGAAAATTATTTTTTCTATAATTTCTGTCTGAAAATTGTGCTGCGGCCTATACACGCACGCGGCCTATACATGCGTAAATACGGTATTCTATTAGGAGATAAAATCAAATAACGCATCGACTCCCACGTCCATGCAGCTCGTCATGGGCGTTGTCAGCCAGTCGCTTCAGGCTTACGCTAGCGGTTTGTGAGGACAGGCACAATTAGATATAGTATAGGCTTGGGGAGAGGACGCAGTGTGTGGCCTTCTAGACTATGACGTTAGCCAAACAGTGAATATATGTGCTCTACAGAGCGTTTCATGCATAAAATGTCCGGTAAACTCACGCTCCGCCACTATTTTCCTGAGGATAATGGCTGGTCATTATTTGTGAGCAGAGTGTAGCAACACTCTTTCCTGAACGTCATATTAATTTTGAGCTAGGTTTGTCATTTATTGCGCTCTAGGGGTAACGTTCTCACCTCATGACTCAAGGTACGCGGGTTCAAACCCGGCGGAGGTCGTGGAATTTTTAAGGGCGGACAAATTCAGGGAACAAGTACTCCGGGAGGGACTTTAAGCCGTGGGTCCCGTGTCGTAGATTTACGGCACGTAAAAGATCCTCATGTCTCTAGGAGACCTCTGAGCAAAATTAGGCAACACATTTCCCGCCCAAGTAGTTTCCAATGCCTCTGGTAGATGGGGGAAATATCAGGTACCGAGGACCGACCTCGTCGGCTGAACGGGGCTGATAGCACGCACCAGTACCGGTAGGGTATGGCGACAGTAGAAATTAAAGGGGGACGCATAATGGACCAATAACTGGTCTAAGTGCATGGGGAAACCCACCCCATCTAATAATAATAATATTGCGCTCAACGTCCGCTTACTGTCCGTACTACCCCACAGGCGTCGTGCTTACTTACTTACTTACTTATGGAGCTGAGCCCTTCTTGAGGAGAAGCCAAATTTGCAGCTACTCAAGAATTTCCCAGCATTTTATGGAACCCGAAGGTACATTACCGTGTTCACAGGAGCCCTTCACGCGTCCCTATCCTGAGCCAGATCAATCCAATCCATACCAACTAATCCTGTCTCTCTAAGATCCATTTTAATACTGTACACCCACCTACGCCTTGGTCTTCCCAATGGTCTCTTTCCTTCTGGCTTCCCCACCAATGTCCTACATGCATTACTTTTCTCCCCCATTCGTGCTACATGCGTCGTGCACATAATATAAACGCAACACTGGACACTATAAGAAGCTCCCTTGAATCGTTTTTGCGTTCCATTTGAAATAAATACAATGAAGGCTTTGTCATGGATTGTGCGTGTATTACATTATAGACCAAATCCTCTCAAATAATTAGGCTTTTGTTCCTCTTCCTATATTTCAACAAACAAAACAACCTCCGTGGTTTTAGTCTGCAAGCGAAATATACCGACCGAGCGACCGCCTCTTGTCGGTGAAGTTAGTGCCAGCTTTAGCGAAGAGAGGGGTCGTGGTCAGCGCAACGGATCCCCACGGCCGTTAATCTCGGTTTTCTAGACCGGAGCCTCTATTTCCTTGAAACAGGTCCTCAATTATCCTCACGAGATGAGTGAACCCCGTTCCAGACCCACTACTTCTCAGAAAAACTGGTAGTGCTGGGAATCGAACCCTGGACCTCTGGATATGTAGCAAGGAACTCTGACCAGTTTAGGGTGTAATGATTTCGTCCATTAGTTGAACAGTTAAGCCTGATATAAAAATGAATTCATATTCGCCAAGGTCTGGCTGCGTGGAGTACCTTCCCTATCTAGTTCGTTGTAGTTACTGACAGTCGGCGCCCATCCAACTCTACCGTTACCAAGCCGTGCTCCCCACCCCCCACCACACTCTCTCTCATATGGCACACGCCTTCACTGCGACCTTGAGTCAGGCTCCGTTCCAAACCGGCAGCCCTCCTGTAACGGACACGTGGTTCCGTGAGACACGCAACGCAGTGGAACCTGCCAGTTAACTGCTACATCGTAGAAGGCGAGTATAAGCTGTCCCTGTGCTTAATTAGGCGTCACGCCATGAAGAGGTATTGGGGGGGGGGGCTAGCAGGTACACCTCCACGTATTCTTGATTTCGACACTAGATGGAAGTGAGCGATCAGCGTCAGGCCCCGTCTGCTCTACGTCCGGGGAACAAGCCTGAGGTGCCCCCTGAACAGGAAACTGGGTAGACCAGTCACATGACAACCCACGCAAGTTCCGTTACGTGTCAAATTCAGCTCCTAGTAGCATTAAGCAAGGCGCGAACAGCGCTCCTGTGAGACCGTCAGGATGAATTGTAGTTCAGTTTAGAAGAATATGGATAAAATTACGCAATTGGGACGCTCAAAATTTGTACTATTCGCCAAATATTATTCGGGTGATGAAATCGAACAGAATAAGATGGTTTTATATGTAGCAGGGATAGGAGAGATGAGAAATGTACTCGGAACTTCAATAAAAAGAAACCAAAAAGAAAATGACTACTTCGGAGACGTAGACGTAGATGGGAGGGTAATATTAAAGTGGATCTAAAATAAATGATGTGTAAGGGTGTGGACCGGGTTCATCTAGTTCAGGATAGTGTCCTCTGGTAGGCTCCTGTGAACACGGTAATGAATCTTAATGTTTCATAAAAGGTCACGCATTTCTTGAACCTGTGCGCGCCTACTGGATTCTCAAGGCGGAATTTGATCTTTGAATTAGTCACAGTCATTTTCACACGAGAGCCGAACGCAGACACAAACGCTTATATTGAAATCTATTCTTACCTGGCCCGATTCATCCCAAATTTTTACACCATTTCAATTTGAATTTTATTCTCCCATCTGCCTTCCAAGTGGCCTCTTTCCTGTTGTCCCGTCTCTTTGAGCTGCATGTTCGGCAACAAAACTAAATGCCTATAAATCGCAAAATTCCTCATCCGTAACTCAATCCACTCACCACGCAGATCACGAATCTCAGGCCCAAACCCTGTTTTGAAACACTTGCAATTTGTGCTTATTCTTTCCTCAGGACAAATGTTGCATCATGCAAAACAGGAGGAGGAAGAAACATACCGAGAGGCATGATTGTTATATCACTTACTCATGGAGCTGAGCCCTTCTGCAGCTACTCAAGAATTTCCCAGCATTTTATGGAACCCGAAGGTTTATTACCGTGTTCACAAGAGCCCTCCACTGGTCCCTATCCTGAGCCAGATCTATCCAATCCATACCATCCCATCCTATCTCTCTAAGATCCAGTCTAATATTGTCCACCCACCTACGCCTCGGTCTTCCTTGTGGTCTCTTTCCTTCTGGCTTTCCCACCAATATCCTACACGCATTCCTCGTCTCCCCCATTCGTGCTACATGACCTGCCCACCTCCTCCTCTATTATTAAATTATACGGAAAATGATACTCAGTTTCTTAATCTCAGACAGTCGGTACGACTCCTTGGATGGGAGAGCAGCCCGTCGCAAGGCCGCTACCTAACACAAACAGCCATCCATGCCTTGGGTGGGATTCGAACCCACGATCAGTGTTCGAGGGGGCGACGACGGTTCATGTCTTAGACCACGAGGCCACTCTGATCGGCCAAAGCTCGAACTGGGTTCCCCTAATCTGTCTCTGTGAAAATGAATTCTCTTAGGGGCGGTGAAGTCCAACTGTGTCCACTCAGCACGGCGGCCACTGATTGGCCTATTGTACCTTGCCCCGGGTGATTATGATGATGGAGAATTTGGTGGAATGAAGATTGGCAGGGGAACCGAAGTACTCGGAGAAAACCCGCCCTAGCGCCACTTTGTCCACCACAAATCCCACTTGCCCAGACACGGGATCGAACCCGGGCCGACGCGGTGAGGAGCCGGCGACTAACCGCTTGAGCTATGGCGCGGCCCTTCTCCCTGTGAAACTCACATGCTGTACGTGCTTCCTCCTCGAGATCCAGTGATGCCTGAAAATTTTATAGTGTTGTGAGTGAACAGTTTGCGGAATTATAAATTGTTTCATTCGAAACGAATTATATAAGATCTGTCAGCAATAATTGAAAGTTAGGAGCATGGCTGTGAGCCACTGTCAAAGCTCAGATTCTGCTTAAAGCTGTTTCGATATGCAGGAAGAAGTTCCAACGGTTTAGGGCAGTGGGAAGGGTCATCATATTCAGTCTCGAGAAACATTGATATTCTGATTCAGAATTAATTTCTGAAAGTAAGAACGTTTTAGACATTTAGTAGGGCTTTTTGGACGGGGTTTGACCCATCGAGAGATCTCTCCCTAAGGAGAATAACACAAACCGAAAGAAGGCAAGCAACTGCCCATGCTTGGGGCGGGACTCGGGGACATTGCGCGCCTCCTGGCCTCTAATAACGGTAGAGATACGCAGCCGACTGTCCCTGTGCCTATATATGCCGCATCCCGCGATAACTCATTGCAAGGAACGTGGTGACAAAAATTCAGGCTTAATGAACCTCGGCACTGGATGGAAATTAATGTCAGCTTCACGCTACGACATCTTTACCGTCGGGGCAAATTCCCATGACATCCGTTACATTGGAAGCAAGGTTAGCCCTAAGCGGCCTCCGTAGTCTAGAGGTAACATTCCCACCTCATGACTCGTGGTACGCGGGTTCAAAAACCCGGCGGAGGTCGTGGAATTTTTAAGGGCGGAAAAATTCAGAGAACAAGTCCTCCGGGAGGGACTTTAAGCCGTGGGTCCCGTGTCGTAGATTTACGGCACGTAAAAGAACCTGATGTCTCTAGGAGACCTCTGAGCAAAATTAGGCCAAGTTTCCAGCCCAAGTAGTTTCCAATTCCTCCGGTAGATGGGGGAAGTATCAGACACCACTGCCAGAGGAGGGGGGACCTCTCTGACAGAAAGGGACTACAGTATTAGATACCACTGCCAAGTAGAGGGTAGAAACCTTGCTGAAAGAAAGGGACTAGGAACCCCTGCCAGAGGAGGGACGACCTCGCTGACAGAAAGGGACTAATTCCAACTGCAAAGCTTATATAGAGTCGAATTGTAAGTTGATTGGTTGATTATGCATGGTGAGCGGAAAGCATGAGGAAGGAAACGGTTGAAGTCTCCGCATTTGTCCAGAGTGGATGGCGGACTGGGTTAGAATGCCTCCACCGGATCCTTTCGAGTCGCAAAAAGCGAAGAGAAAGGAACCCGGGGCCTCGGGGTATGACTGGGCCACCCCGCCACTGGTCCTCCAGGTTGGGGGTTGCACGCAATGCTGACGACTTTCATCTGTAAAAAGAATTATTGTTCGAAGTCCAAAGAAGTGAAAACCGGATCAGATCTGACAGAACCTTCTAACAAAATCTATGGCTAGAAAAGTGTTTTCGCAGTGATGATGATGATGATGATGATGATGGATGCGGGAAACCACCGAATTCCTTGCCGGACTTGAATCCATGAGTGCTAATCACTTGCCTACGATTTTCGGCTGGACATGATGGCGCAAACAAAAACGTTCCTTTGCCGAGAAATGAACGCCGGTCGTGCAGACCGTACCTAGTTCTTTAACGCGTGATATTCATAGCCTGGGTACAGCAAGCGAATGGGCACTGTTTATGGGCACAGGCCGGCCCAGCCCATTCTTTGACCAGTTGCAGGTCGGTTCGGGCGGGATCAGAGACTAAAGGAAGGTCGTTCAGTTTTCTCTCTCTATCGATAGACTCACATGCGTACGCTATTTCCATAGCTCAGAGGGCGGACATACATCGACACATACTTCCCAGTTCGTCATTAATCATGTCACCTTTCGACACTGTATAAACTAGGCAGTTGATGTAGTGTCGTCAATGAACCTAAACTAAATAATCCATTCAGAGTTTTTGATATCAAATATATGGAAAAATGGATATTAGTTAATTTCGTTAAATCTGAGTAAAGAATGCATGCATAAAGATTCTTTGAAATAGATTTCCCCGAGAACATGACCCATTCAGCCTTCACCTATTCACAGAACTGCTTCTAACGACGTGCAACAATTGCCAGCAAAATGCAACCTGCAAGGCTGTCTGGTTACCTTGGCAACTTGGTAACAATAAACAACAGCAGTAGACCTAATACCAAACTCGTTTCATAAGAAACATTATTCTCTTCAAGACATTCTTCAGGTAGGTCCTCAACATTTCGTGAAACATTGCGATTAGAGGCCTCAATGTGTGAACCTCTACTCCGAAAGGTTTGCTGTTTCATGAGAACCTCTTTCAGTCACCGTCAGCACATGAAGACTTCCCTCCATTAGCACAGAGGGGCCTGATCCTTCCGAAGGATCCGTCAAGTTTAATTAACATAAGGACATAAAAGCTTCAACTTATGGCTCTTCATCACCTACATCAAATTCACAAATTTTATGTAGAATATTTTCTTTTTTGCTAGTGGAGTGGGACTAAGTCCCTTGTACCGCGGCCACTTCTGGCCTATTGTACCAGCCCCAGATGATAGGTGAGGGTGATTATGGAGCAATTGGTGGAATGAAGATTGGCAGGGGAAACCGAACTACTCGGAGAAAACCTGCACCAGCGCCATTTTGTCCACCACAAATCCCACTTGACCAGACCCGGGATCGAACCCGGGCCGCCGCGGTGGGAAGCCAGCGACTAACCGCTTGAGCTATGGCGCGGCCTATGTGAGAGTAACTTTTACTTCCGGTCTTCGCTTGATGGGATAAATGAAACTGTTTGTTTATTATTAAAATCGTGTGAATGTACATCTCCTTTAAGTGAAGTTGACAAAACAGAACGCAATATCTGAATTTATTGTTAACAGATCTCCTGAATCACAAGATTTCTATGACATAACTCCACAAAACTGTTAAAATAAAGAACAGATTCAATAAACAATTGCTTTCAGATGCCTTTCGAGACAAGTTTACTCATTTCGAAGGACTACAACGTAATTATGTACTTAAAGAGATCTGTATAAAAGCATAACTTTGGTGGCTTCAGTGGGGAAGTACTGGTCGTTAGAAAGTCTGTTCTAATTGGTTTATACAGATTACGTAGCTCCACTGTAGACTGCGCATTGATAACTATGGGAAAATGAGACGTGACAGGAAGATGCGTGAGACGTTATCTCCACGTGTTCGAGAAAGCGTAGTTACAGTCAAGCGGTGACGCCGAAACCTCAACTGAAATATCGAACAGAAGCCGTCGCAAGCAGCCAAACAAAAAGATGCAAAAATGGAAGATAGACACAAATGTGTGATATGACGATGCTAAACAGTAAAACAAAAGCAAACATGATGCAATTAATGTTACACTAACAAGAAGATACAGAGAACAGAAAACTGGCAATACGACTATGGGAAAGTTCGAGAGGGCCAGTTTCGAATCAGTGTAACCTGCAGAGAAAACTAGAGATTTCTTGAATTCCCACCCTCAGCAACGAGCGCATTCAAGCGCTGGATAAAAAGTGTTTTCATAAACTGAAAGTGCTACCAGATTTGTCCGATACGATAATCTGCAACGTAATTCTCAGGTTCGAGCCGTTTCAACTAAATAGCAATTTTAAACGGCAGTTTGTTTGTTTGTTTTTTTCGTTTTCGGTTTCCAACTCGTCGATTTCGCGACTTCACCACTTAGCAGTGGGAGGCAACAGTAACTGGGATTACTTCTTGCGGACGCAGATGCAAATCTAAGTATTCCATTCAGAACCCCTGAAAACGAATAAAATCCCGAAAGCCAGTACTTCAAGTGAAACCTCTACAAAAAAAAAAAAAACTGTGATTTTAGTCCGCAAGCGAATTATACCGACCGAGTGACCGCCGCTTGTCGGCGAAGTTAGTGTCAAGTTTTGCGGATAGAGGGTGTCGCATGGTCAGCGCAATGAATCCCTACGGACATTAATTTCGGTTTTCTAGACCGGAACCGCTATTTCCTTGAAATAGCTCCCCAGTTATCATCACGAGGCTGAGTGCACCCCGTTCCAGACCCACTACTTCTCAGAAAAATCTAGTAGCGCCGGGAATCGAACCCGGACCTCTGGATCTGTAGCTAGGAACTCTGACCAATAGACCACAGTTCTGTTTGTTCAATATTGTGACATGTTGCGCAAAGGAGAACCCCCCCACCAGCAGTGACGCGGCGGGTGAGTCAGCGCTCCCCTCCCCCTCCTCCGCACGGTAACGTAGCGGTGACGTCACCGAGGGATATCGCGGTTGCTAGGCAGCAGTCAACAACTCCGGACAGCGTGCCTAGCAACACGGACCAGACGACAATTGTCCGATCGAGGCTACATAAGGAGCAGCGAAGGCTATTCACAGTCAGTCAGCGAGTCCTGGAGCTACCGCCGAGTTAGTCCTGGAGCTACCTCCGAGTCAGTCCTCGAGCTACCTCCGAGTTAGTTCCGAGTTAGCCAGCAACTAGTCAGTTGTATTCTGGCATTTGGAGTGTACTATTTGTGATACTGCATATAGCAGTAATCGTAAATCTGTAATTTGGGTGATTGTAAGTGCGAATGTGAAATAAAATTCGCTACATCAAATACGGCGTGAATTTATTTGTCGCGATATACGCGCGATACGCGACAATATAAATAATTTGTATGAACTGCAGGAACGTCAAAACCGTCACTTACTCCATGTCTGTTCATCAATTTCAACATATGGTCACGTGTATGAGTGACTATAGACGGGGTCTGGATTAGTGGTTCGATTTATTGACCACTTACGGATCGTAACTACAAGTAATTACAACGCTATAACTAATTCACACACTCTCCATGTCATGTCATGTTACTTGACGTAACGTCAGTTGATACACTCGAAGAACAGCCATGGTGTAAGAACAAATATCTGAGAGAAGGTATGAACCGTTTCGTGTAATTAAGAATACTACAAGGCGCACAAATGAGCCTAAAATTCTCGGTAGATTTACATATCCAACAGTAAAATGAAAACAGTGTTTACATTACAAGTGAAGGTGACAGCATACTGCAAGCAACAGCACAATGCAAACATGTGTTTACTGACACAGACTGGTTACGTGTAGGTTACGTGCAAATCTTGCTTAATTCCAAATATTCAGAGCTCCGTAACCGCCAAGAACCAGACGCATGTTCGCATAATGTCTGACTAGGCACGATCTCAAACCTGAAGTCGTGATATAGAGTCGTGAATCACGCGTGTTACATAAAAATAGTATATAGGCCTAAGGATAGCTGCGGGCCCAAACAATGACCCCACCGGATGTATGTGTAAGCAGTTACGGAATTAGCCGTCAGGTGGCAGTGACAGATGTTTCCACGTTTCAGCCGACATTTCATCTGCCCTTCTTGAAAACCTATGCTCATCATTGACAGCCTGCATCTTCGGTGAAATCATCATTTATTGTAGCTAAAAGTTGACTACTGGGGGGTTATCTGTGAGAAATGTAGTTATAGATGAACACTGTAGATGGCATTAGCATGCCGTTATTCCATTAAGTTTAATATTTTGGTGTAAATGTAGCTGTCTCTTCAAAACTTTTCGACTTACTGAAGTCAGGGACTTTTTAATTTATTTTTAAAATTTTCCCATTGAAATTTCAGTGGGGTGTATACGACCCGACCGCCTCTGTGGTCTAGTGGTCATAGTTCCTGGTTACAGATCCATAGGTTCCGGGTTCAATTACCGGAGCTACCAGATTTTCTGAGAAGTAGTGAGTCTGGAACGGGGTCCACTCAGCCTCATGAGGATAATTGAGGAGCTATTTCAAGGAAATAGCGGCTCCGGTCTAGAAAACCGAAATTAATGATCGTGCGGATCCGTTTCGCTGACCACGTGACACCCTCTATCCGCAAAAGCTGGCACTAACTTCGCCGAGAAGCGGCGGTCGCTCGGTCGGTATAATTCGCTTGCGGACTATAGGCCACGGATTTTGTTTTGTTGTTTATTTGTATGCTGCTACCATCTGAAGCACAAATTTCCTTTAAGGAATATTTTTGTATTCAGTTCCTGTCACACAGAAAACATGTCTCCTCTTCATTGAACAGACCGAATAGTTAATGCTGTTTAGGGAAATAATCACCGTTTATTCTGAGAATCATATGGAACACGTAAATACATTCCGTGGGTAAAATGCAGAGATGTTTTGGTGTCAAAGTTGGGGGGGTATGGACCATAACCCTTTGCTTTAAAAAAATTCAACGAATATGACAATTTTTACTCATTTTCAGGTATTTATTTTATTGCTAGTGCTAAGTCCCATGTACTGCGGCCACTTCTGGCCTATTTTACCAGCCCCAGATGATAGGTGAGGGTGATTGTAGAGCAATTGGTGGAATGAAGATTGGCAGGGGAAACCGAAGTACTCGGAAAAACCTGCCCCGTCGCCGCTTTGTCCACAACAAATCCCACTTGAACAGACCCGGGATCGGTGGGAAGCCAGCGACTAACCGCTTGAGCTATGGCACCTACCTTTGGAGAACATCTGTAACAAATCTGGTGGTAAAGCTCGAAGCTTCCGAAGCAAGTAAGCAATTGAATATGCACATTTCTTATTTCCCCTCTCTTGAATTTACCGTTACAGTAACGTTTCGGGCGTTTATTCCCTTACCTGCAAGAGAGTAATTCTATTCTGGATTATTGGTTATTGTAATTTGCATGCCATAAGCTAACTTAAAGTAACTAATGGTTTATTCATTAGGTGAAAAAGGACGTTAATTAATCATCATTGGTATATACTTCTAAATGACTTACCGAATATTTATGCAGCACTAGAACCAGATTTTCCAATCTTGCGTACTTTAACTATACCGACCGAGCGACCGCCGCTTGTCTTCGAAGTCAGTGCCAACTTTTGCGGATAGAGGGTGTCGCGTTATCAGCGCGACGAATCCCCACGGCCGTTAATTCCGGTTTTCTATACCGAAGCCGCTATTTTCTTGAAATAGCTCCTCAGTTATCCTCACGAAGCTGAGTGGGCCCATAGTTCGCTTGCGGACTAAAATCACGGAGTGTGCTTTTACTGCGACGGCTTCACCCGTATGAAGTCAGTTTTCTAGATTGGATTATCGTGTAGTGTAAAATGGTAGCGGTGGTGACAGTTTCCTCGTCGGTACGAAAAGTTTTAGATCTATTTTGATAACAATGCATTCACCTTTAGATAAGTGGATGTATGTCATTGAGATGTCTCCATGTGCCATGAGATTCTTATATAGTTTCATGAAAATTAGTACAGGCGTTCAAGCATTATTAAGATTTTGCGTCAGTAATTTCAATGGTTGTAATATTGGTATTAGTGATCGAAGGGGTTTTTGAAATAGCGTTGAGATTACTTCATGTGATATATGCGCCAAGTTTTTTGAAGACTGGTACAGGAGTTCAAGAAATATTAAGGAATTGTTTCAGAAATTTGAGAGGCTGTAATATTGGTATTACTGATGAAAGGTATTTATGAATTACGACGTTGAGATTAGTATCAGATGCCAGACATACAGAGAGCAAGTTAATCTCATAAGCCTGATTTTGTTTCTTTAAAATAAGGAAAGTAGACTAAAAAATGAACTTGTGTATCTTTGTATGCACGGATTCGTGTAATTCAAGCTCGTGCAAGTCGGTGAATTAGTGTGCTGAGTCGGCAAAACGCGTCACAGCAAGCAGTAGACATAGCAATTACAGTCTGATCATGGTTAAATATCAAGTTTATTTATATTTGCTTGGTAGGTCCTACGTATTTAAGTTACCCGGCCAATGTATATTTTAAAAATTCCAATTTTCGTGTTAGTTTTTGGTTAATTACGTCGTGAAAATCTTGCTCAAAACTTCTACTGCATGCCGTCAAGTTCCAATACGTGTATCTACAAAAACTGTAAATATCTCGTTTAGGATTTCGATTATATATAATTCCCTTACTTTAAATTTTTGACGAATGAAACTAACAGTTCTCGTTCCCAAAGAATAACTCTTCGCCTGTACCACCAGACAGCACTTGCTTATAGCAATTCAAAATGGCGTCAGTATCTTTTCTCGCGGGTCATTTAACTGCTCTGTCGATATTTCTGAACATATAGCGTTGAATGTTATGATGGATAGAAAAGACTGAATTGGAAAAGATTTGTAAGAAAGTGGCAATAGTCTAACAGATGTACTGCCCTGACATCTACCTGCAGGAACTGAGGAAATCCAAAACGAACCTCATGATAGCCGGCCTATTAGCCGAGATTCGAACCCATCATCTTCCAAATATAAGCCCACAGCTTTACCACTACCCCCACTTGCTCGATACTGAAGTATCGACGTATTCCTTTTACTGTCGACTCCATCTGTAAGGGCTGCTTCTGCAGGCCAGAGTCCGCCCTATTTGTTCTGCTTTCGACCCATGACTACACTTCGCGCGTTCCTGGATTAGAGATTCACTTCGACTCGGTTAAGAAACACTTCCTTGTCCCATTCAACCGGCAATAGAGCGAGAATCTGGAACGTAGCATGAAGCGTCAGAGTAAAGCGTAGAAATTCCTCCGCGGTTTGCCACCCATGGCAGCCGGTGTCTCGGCCGACACAGTGATCTGGTTGCTGGCCACTGCCAATCTCGGACTTCATGCGCATTCCTCAAGACATCCAGAAGTCCTATCGATTTGCAGCTTATTTAGAAACGCTGTAGGTAGTTAGTTCAGTTACGTTGTCTGGAGGGGAGGGGGCACGCGGTAGCGTAGTTAGTTGAGGCACTATGCTACAAGTCGGAAGGTGGCGGATTCGATTCCTGAAGAGGTCATTGGATTTTTCAATTGCCCTGATCGTCCCAGCCGTACTATGGCCATGGGGTCGAACTTGTCACTAACAGAAATGAGTACCAGGAATCTTCCTGGGGGTAAAGAACGGCCGGCGCGTAAGGCTGACCCCATCGCCATCTATGAGCCGATTATCCAGAAAATGTGGGAGCCTCGACGTCTCACAAACCTAATGGCCTCCACGACTTGTTACAGAGACAACTTTGCCTTTTTACGTTACGTGAGGTAGGGTGAGACTTACGTTCACTTGGTGCGTCAGTCACTAATTGGCCTATTGCGCCATCCCCTGATGATATATGAATATGGAGAATTTGATGAAATGAGGATTGGCAGGGGAAACCGAAGTACTCGGAGAAAACCTTCCCCAGTGCCATTCTGTTCACCACAAATCCCACATATCGATCTGGGATCGAACCTGGCCGTCGAGATGGAAAGCCGGCGACTAACTGCCTGAGCTAATGGACGACCTAAAGAAACGCTCTATAACAGGAATTAGAGAGAGAGATTCGAGACGGAGACCTGCGGAATCCAAGCCAGACACGTCACGGCTTGCATCAGTTTGCAACGTGAGGCCCTTCCGAATCCAAGAAGCATTCCTGAACTTTCGGGGAACCGTGGGTTCCTGAAAAGAGAAACCTATTCTACTTACTTCCACTTACTCCCCTCCGCAGCCCCTCTCGTTCTTCGTCTCTTGCCTCCCCCTTACTTTTAATTCTATTTTAACAAGAATATGTAGAAGGCCCCTGAATATTAAAGTTATTTTCCCTCCCAATCGTTGTTTTTCTTCTTCTTCTCCTCCTTACGAAGCCCCTTCATCCCCTTCGTCTTCACTCATTCGGTTCAAGGTGGATCTTTGTCGAAAAGCTGGATTGTGAACTGCAGAGAACGTATCCGCAGACACTCGCGTTTATTCAATGCGATTCAACGGAGCAAAAGGGTTTCATGGGTTGGAGAGTTCACTTCCGGCAATATCTGCGTACACAAGAGCCACCTGCAACGACTCAGCATCCTGCGGTTAAGATTTCTCGGATCCTGATCATTTTAATACAAGAAATGGTTCTATCGGTCTAATTCTGCGGTTAAGATTTCTCGGATTCTGATTACATTTTATACGAGAAATGGTTCTATCGGTCTAATTTTGGGGTTAAGATTTTTCGGATTCTGATTACATTTTATACGAGAAGTGGTTCTATCGGTCTAATTTTACCAAACATAAAAGTCATTTTCAAGCATTTAACGAAGTTAAATCTGAAACCATTTCGGACGAAAGTTACAGTGCGCTCGATAAAATTCCACAGAACCAGTCAATTATGAAGTAATCGTGGCGTAATGGTCCGAGTGTAATGTAGCCATGAAAGCGGCAGTGAAAGGACGTGGCCGACCATACCAGCACTTCAGCCAATGTGACCGGTACGAGGTTACAATGGCCCCATGCGCTCAAATTCTATCACAAAAACCTCATTTCATGCCTCATTTCACCGTAACCTTCTATATTAAGAATACTTGCCTCACAATCGTTATAACGAGGCTCGCAATTACACAATTTGCTCACAGTATCAGCTGCTGCCAATTGTGTAATCATGTCCACGGTACAAACGACCGTAAATCACTGCACCAATAAATATTAGTATCATTTTATAATTTTAACATAACATCCAGTTTTATTCCTGGCTTCATAACAGTGCACTGTAGCGGTATATTGAAAATGATAGGATTTTGTCACATTGCGCTTCCAGATGAAAACACGTAAGGAGTGGCGCTTCTCGCGCTCTTTGGGACCGACTGCAGCCCCTGACAGTTATGCAGACACACAGGAATATGCTTCAGAATTCCCTTTAAGGCATAAGAAAAGGACTACTGATTTGGCAGTGAGCCGACCACGGTGGCCTAGTGTTCTAAGGCATGAAATGTCTTCGCTCGCTCGGAAGCCGGGATCGTGGGTTCGAATCCCACACAAGGCATGGATATTTTTGTTATGTGTATGTGTTTATTTTGTGTTTGTGTTGTCCTGTGGAGGCCTTGTGACTAACTGATCACTCGTCCACGGAATCCGACCATCTGTAAACTGATCAAAATGAAAAGAACAACCTCGACACCGTAACGTATAAAAGGAACGGGTTAACTATTATTATTTTTTATTGCTAGTGGGGTGGGACTAAGTCCCTTGTACTGCGGCCACTTCTGGCCTATTGTACCAGCCCCAGATGATAGGTGAGGGTGATTGTGGAGCAATTGGTGGAATGAAGATTAGCAGGGGAAACCGAAGTACTCGGAAAAAACCTTCTCCAGCGCCACTTTGTTCACCACAAATCCCACTTGATCAGACCCCGGGATCGAACCAGGGCCGCCGCGGTGGGAAGCCAGCGACTAACCGCTTGAGCTATGGCGCGGCCCAACGGATTAAGTAAGTAAGATTGTAGAGCAGGAAGGGTAGCTTTGCAATCTGCACCGCGTTGAAATTTAATGAAATTTTGTAAAACAAGAAACCTTTTAGCAATTCTAATCAGGTATGATGGTTTATTTGAACACCCACTGAGCTCCAAATTTCATCTTCTGAAGTGAGTAATAAGTTCTAAGTGTTTGAGATAACAATTCGAGATATTAAACAGATAAATATTTTGAATTGTACACACGTTTTGTGCAGGGAATAAGTTATCTTTATAGATCGACAAATTTGATTAGTTTATCAATTATCTACTAATCATAAAAAATGAATCACATAAGTTTTGCAGATATTAAGATGAAAGCATTTTATGCCGTGAACATTCTTCAAGCGATGAACAGTTTAGCAAAAGAAGATAACGTACCAGCCCTACTTTCATTTTCAATGAATCCTCTATCTGCAACAGTAATGCACCAAATGTAAGCAGGTCTGTTACACCTCAATTCATTCATTTCTTCCGTCCACTTTTCCACACGAACTGTGGAACACTCGTAGCGAGGTAGGAATTTGAAAGCTGTTTCCATTCTCCACAGCGCTGCAAGTTTATGGGCTCGATTTCTCATTCCTTGATTCACGCCACAAGTGTTCAAAGGATCCGGCGTGGCCCATTGTACGACTGTCCACTACTGGCCAATATCCCAGGGAGAATTACATTTCCAAGAGCGTGGCTTTCTGTTCTTCTTCTTGTGTTCCTCAGATCTCTTGAAAGAGATTTGGATCTACGCTTCTTCTTTGTTAATTAGTAATCTTCTTTTCTTGCTCACTAATTAGTTCTTCTCTTCCTGCAAGAGTCAGCTTGAAGAGTTCTACCTTCTGGGATGCAGAACTGTGCAGTACGTTGAAAGTCAACCGGCGTTAAGGAGGGGCATATCGCCTCTCACCTTCAGGGTCAATGAATAAGACAGGCAGGCATCAGATGCAACTCTACTTGAACCTGCATGAAGTTGGCTTCTACTGTCTTCAGGGTAACAAAGCAAGAAACAAGAACGAAGTCTATAGCAAGCAGACGCATTCTGCTGCCCGCCTCATGTCGGTTTATTGCTTGGCTTATTCTTCGACTCTGAAAATGCAAGCGATACCTTCCTCGGAAATGTCAGTTGACTTGCAACGGACTACACAGCGGCATATACCAGAAGACAGAACTGTTCACAGCCACCGGTGCGAGTTCTTCAAGTCATGCAATAGTCAACTTCTTCATAACTGCGATTTTTCTTTTATTTGGCTTCAGTTTCAACAAGAAAATGTTGTAATCTATATTTCATCTTCCTGTAGTCAGTTACTGAGGTCTATATGTTTCATTTTTGGCTTTTTTAGATCATTGTCAGTAAATGGTAAAGGTAAACTCGTTCCTGTGCTTAATTAATTAAACACTAAGCCATGAAGACAAACGGTGGAGTGGAGGTATAGCTCCACCATTCTTGACCTCGGAACTAAATGGAGGTGAGTTTTCAGCTTCACGCCCCGGCCGATTTGCTCTCAGGGAAAGAGCTCCCGATACTCATTGAATAGGAGGCTGGGTGGGCCCTAGAGCCCATCGGTCTCTGGAAGATATTTATATGGAAGGATGACTGATGAACTGAAAAATTCGGAAGGAAATGTCGTGGCATTATTAAGGTACTTTCCCAGAATTTGCCTAGAGATACTGAGGAAATCCATGAGAGCTCAGTCAGGAAAGTTGGTGTTCAGGTCGGGATTGGAACCGTGAACCTCCGGAGTAAAAGACTACAGCTTCACCGTTAGAGTAACCTGGTCTCCCGCGGTTCGTTGCTGCAGATAGAGAGACGGAACAGAACTCTGTTAGTCTACAGACAACCGAAATATGAACGTTAGGGCCGCGTGTGGGATTGCTGCGGTATGCCCACGTGTCTTTAAGGAGCCTGCGCATTCACAAGCTGCACGATACTGTCACAGTTTCATGTAGTGACTGTAGACGGGGGTTCGATTGGTAACTGGATTTACTGAACACTTACGGAACGTAACTACAAATAACCATGACAGTCTCACTGACTTAAATACTCCAAACACCACTGTAACTACAGCACACATAAATTCTTCTGTTTTCCCAAGCTGTTGCTTGGTAGCGGCTTCAACAGTTAACGTTCTCCTTCCCCTGGGTTTCCGAACTTTACCCGGCCTCAACTACCAGCTTCTCACAGCAACAGCTTGCAACGGCTGAACCGCAGCAGTTCTCTGACTGCAACTGCTAATAAAACTTCTTGGCACGGACGGCGTAGAAAACGTCTCTTCCATTATTGATGTGTTCTCTCGTTGCCGTGCAAATATACTTGGTTGCGGATCCGTTACTTAGTAATGGCCCTTGTATATTTGCTTGTTTGGCGGTCGTTGACTAGCAACGGATCTACATGCCACAATATATTTAGTCCTCATTGGATTCCGGGTCATTATTTCAAGAAATGTGGGAAATCCACGTTAAAGAAGAAGAATAACTCAATTTGCTGCCTCATCAATTTGAGTGAGGTTAGAAACCCCTGTGTTCTATTCCAGCCTATGAAGTAAGTCCATAGGAGCACTGCAGCTGCTGTGCATAGGCGACAGGCCATGAAGGTCCTTGCTTTTCAGTGTTTGCGGTTTTAGTTAAGTAATGAATTAACAAGCACATAAATGAACAAGGACATAGTACATTAATAAGTAAGTGAAGAGATAAATAAGAAAATTCAGACCTAATTAAATAAACGGATAAGTAAATAAGAAAAGGAGTTTTTGGTGGAGGTGACTGTTGAGACTGTAGTCTCCTGAGATGTGACACAGTGTAGTCTTGTAGTCAGATACCGAAGTTTCGGACTAACAAGCTGCTTGCTTCAGCTGTCTCAAGGTGGGAGAAGAAAAAGTCGTCCGAAATGTCGATATCTGCCTACATTACTGCGTCATATCACAACCAAGAAGACAAAATCTCAAAGAAATTAGCGAGTAAATACATAAGCAAGCTGACCACGCGACACCCTCAATCCGCTAAAGTTGGTACTAACTTCGCTGACAAGAGGCGGTCGCCCGGTCGGTATAGTCCGCTTGCGGACTACGGGCCACGGAGGTTTAAACAAAAATGAATAAACCCGCACACAAATATGTGATGCCACTGAAACTCAAGTGTGGGCCGAACCTTCTGTGACTAGAAGATAGCCTCTATAGAAATCGAACAGGTGACAACACAACATGACGAAACTCGTGCTTAAGAGAACATCTTCATATTAATTAATTTACAGGGCTGAACAGTAGGAGTTCGATCCCCGGCAGAAAGAAGAGGTATTTCTCTTTTCTACAGTATGTGGACCTGTTTTGGGCCCACAAAGCCTCCTATAAAAAGGGTATCAGGACTACTTCAGAGGAAATAAAGTGGTCGAGGCGTGAAGCTGACCACTCAAGTCCATATAATGTCGAAGTAAAGAGTAGTGGATTCATACCTCCACTCCTCCATACGTCTTCGTGGCGTGGTGCTTGGACAATTTTACCTTTACTGTTTATCAGACAAGACTTTTCTTCTGATAAGACCTAAAAGTTTGTGACGATGGTATATTGCTACAAGTATTGTGTTTCTGGACATTATCCATCGTCTTGCATATTTTTTAAAAAAAAAGTCATGTTTCTTTTTCAAAACACAACGTTTCGGAGACTGAATTCTGTCCCCGTCCTCAGGTAAAATCCACTCAGCTGGGTTCAATAGACAGAGCTAGCCCCTATCTCCGGGCCATGCTGACTACAGTGACACACTTCTCCGCATAAGTCTTCAGTACTTAAAACAGTTTCCTGTTTTCATGAATGTTACACGTTCATGAGCCGATAACATTTGTTTAGACCTCGCTTCACGTCCACTTCCCTCCAAGAACTCAGACTCTCCACAGCCCCTCTCCGACAAGGCCACCAAAATCAGAAGAAATTCTCTCTCACTGGACATCACGCTGTGTAGTACGCCGAAAGTCATCCGAATTTCGGAGTAGTATGTAGCTCCTTCAAGCTGGATTCTTCCTTGGCTTACTCTTCGATTTTTATGACGAAAGCAATTTGTTCCCCTGAAACGTCGGTTCACTTCCGCCGGACTACATTGCATTATCTCGCAGAAGAAAAACCTCTGTATGGTAGTGACACTTCGGTTCCTAAAAGGACTGAAATTTCCTGATCAGCTGAACGACTATTAGCTTCTCCGTCAGTATTCCATCCCACATAGTTACTTCCTTCGCTCGTCAGATCGTTCGTTCGTTAGTTAGGTTAATGCGGTACCAGGATGAATCATGTATGGAGTACACTCTTTGTTTTAAATTTCCACTGCAACAAATTAATTAAGCGTGTTGCCAAAAATGAGTAACTTATGTACTAAGTGAGAACAGAACAGGTTTTATTCAAATTCCGTGGCTTTAGTCCGCAAGCGAACTATACCGACCGACCGGGCGACCGCCACTTGTCGGCGAAGTTAGTACCAACTTTAGCGGATAGAGAGTGTCGCGTGGTCAACGCAACGAATTCCCACGGCAGTTAATTTCGGTTTCCTAGACCGGAGCCGCTAGTTTTCTATTCAAGTATCTCCTCATTTATCCTCAAGAGGTTGAGTGAACCCCGTTCTAGACCCACTACTTCTCAGAAAATCTGGTAGGGCCGAGAATCGAACCCGGGACCTCTGGATCTGTAGCCAGGAACTCTGACCAGTAGACCACAGAGGCGGTCTCAGGTTTTATTCGATTAATACAAATTCCGCACAACACATTATCTCCGTAGCAGGCGACTTGTCACTTTGAACGTCTGCACAGATACAAACGTACACGCTATGAGGACCCGGCTTTCGGATGCCGCCCGAATTTCGTTTCCGCTCTGTTTGTCTCTGTGAGACACTGTACAATGTGCAGTAACCATATTTATATTGTAACAAAAATTAAAGGAAAAACGCGTATTATAAATCAATACACAGAGCCTCTGTATTTTCGGGATTAGTTAAGCTTTCTTTTTTTACGTTACGAAATACAAGTGAAAATATCGAATTCTTTAGTGTTGATTACAAGAATTCTTTGACCAGCGAGTTAAAGCTGTTATGAAGTGTGCTTAAGATATCGTGCATAATGGAAGCATAAAAACAGTGAGGTAACTACTGCGTGGATAGCGCGAACTTTTGGGTAGATTCAGCAGTACTGCGCAGAGCTAGAGCCAGATTTCAAAATAATTTCCAGTAACAGAGATGTCATTTTGTAGATCTCGTCCAAGGAGCCATCATTAATCAGGAAACAATCAAAGGAAATATCGTCCACTTCAAACATAAGCGAAAAGTTTTACTCCAGTGGAGTAGCTTGCATATAATTTATACAGATGCCTACTTTCTCTGCAAATTTACATACTTTACAATCATTAATGTCGCATACATTTCTCCTTATACGACGCTAAAAACGTTATATACTCAGAAATTATTTTTCCAAATATTTCTAAAGAAAAAGAACAAGCTGGTTCAAGCAGTAAGGCCTTTGATTTGTTTTAAGGAGGTAACCGGTTCGAATCTTGTCCGGGACACCAGAATTTCAGTAGTTTCTCCAGGCAAGCACTGGGGCAGTACATCAGAATGGCGCTACGACCACTTCCTTTCAGGTCCTTTACAATTCATTACTCACTAGACATCCTATGATTCGATGCAAGACCTATGTAGTTTAGGTTACTGAGATTGTCCTTATGTAAATCATAAATAAACAGAATTTCTGTAAGTTTCAGGAACGGTAGAGATATTTTTTTAAATTGTATGAACAAAAATTATTCGACCAGTAACTCTCAGTGCAGTTTGCAATAACTGACGTTACAAAGGTAGGTAGCCGATATGTTGAAAGGCACTGAAAATTAGTTCCCCGACATATTCTACGTTTGTGTTTACTAATTTGAATTCCGAAATGTGATTACTGTTCAGTTTTTGCTTATCAGGCAACCGACATAACCTCAAGAGAGCAAATGTGTACTTCTACACGTGGCCTTATTTGTAACGCTTTGAATGCAAGGCCATACAGAGGGCTGGGAACTCATTCAGGCAGTATTATGTCGTCTTGAGAGGCATATAATTTTGAACGATCTGAGTATATGGAGCTAGTTACCGATGACGCTCCCCCTATATGAGATGTGTCTTCTCTACAGGAATATGTACAAACGAGGCCTCTATAACGAATTATTGCAATATGATTGCAGTATCCACAAATAAAGCCAAATTGACGAATTTAAACAAATTATTACTGATGACAGTGCAGTTAGTTTCAATAGGTGATGTCGGCTCAACCAGAGACAACTCAATACGTTGCTTGAAGAAATGGACAGTGAATATGGTAACATTTAGCACTAATCTGAGCTCTGTTGGCTCAGCCAATGCAAGCTTCTGCCGTGTTCTCTATGAAAATTAGAACAGCCCAAGTATCCATTTTTGGAAAGGACAGCCATTCAGCCCACTGAAAATGCAAAGCTGGCATGTGACCTTGCTTGCATCACAGACATTTGTGTGTATTCGTGTAATTTAAATATCAAGCATCGAGTGACAACAATCTCTCGACCTTCTAAATGAAATTATTACTTAATCCAAAGATTTTTTAATAATCTTGACATTTGCCAATTGCAAGGGAACATTTCACCTGTAGAAGTTGAGAAGTTGTTAACTGAAGTGTTCACACGAGCCCACCATTGCACCCTATCCTGCAGCAACTGAATCATTGAATAACTGTGTTACGTCCTCGCGTTCTCCTTGATATTTTGTTCTCAGACATCACGAATTTATGTTCTTTCCTAACAGACTTGGGAGATCAAGTTTCCTGTCCACATGAAACAGGAGTTTCTCAGACATCACGAATTTATGTTCTTTCGTAACAGACTTGGGAGATCAAGTTTCCTGTCTACATGAAACAGGAGTTTCTCAGACATCACGAATTTATGTTCTTTTGTAACAGACTTGGGAGATCAAGTTTCCTGTCTACATGAAACAGGAGTTTCTCAGACATCACGAATTTATGTTCTTTTGTAACAGACTTGGGAGATCAAGTTTCCTGTCTACATGAAACAGGAGTTTCTCAGACATCACGAATTTATGTTCTTTCTTAACAGACTTGGGAGATCAAGTTTCCTGTCCACATGAACCAGGAGTTTCTAAGACATCGAATTTATGTTCTTTGTTAACAGACTTAAGAGATCAAGTTTCACATTAATAAGAAACGACAAAACGAAATTATTCTAACGTCACGGATCGATGTTCCTTCCTCACAAACTTGAGAGATCAAGTCTCAAGTCCATATGAAGCAGTAAATTTCTTAGATATACCGAATCTATTTCCTTACCAGCTTGGCATATCAAGTTTCACATCCAACAAGAATTTCTCAGACACCATGAATGTATGTTCTTTCCTCACCAAAATGGGAAACCAAGTTTCATGTCCGTATGGAACAAGAAGTAAGTTTATAATTACGCAAATCTGAAATTAATGTCGCAAATATAGAAGGAAAGTAACGTTAGAAACAGTCTTAAAGTAGAAAAGAAAGACAAGTTAACGTTCACTTTAGATATGGTATCACAATAAGAAAAGGTGAATTGCCAATGAATTCCAGAAGGTCACCTATAATCCTGAGGGTTTGGGCGTGCCCCTCAGAACCGGATCTTGGTGCTCGGATAGCGGATATCCATTCCCACAGTTTACAGAGTCAGGGTCAGGTCAGGCCCACATACCACTCACTTCACTTTCCGACTTTGTGGTACTCTCATGCATTCTTCAGTCCCCTGGAGTCCAGCCCTCACGTAACTGAACAAGCTGCAATAATGAGGCTTCATGAGGGAAAGTGCACGTGACCGCTGCACACCGTCCAGTAACTCAAGGCCTTACTGCATTTATAGCCATTCTAATACAAATTAATGACATTTAGACTAGCCATTTCCGTCTCCTCAAGTTACGGAAAGTAGGAGGTACTTAAACCATCGACTCAGATTTCATATACAGACTAAACTGAAAGACTTCAAAACAATTCCTAATAAAATTGATCACATATAAAGATTCACTGCATCTGTTGGCGGATTAGCGAACTATTTCAACATTCAACCAATGAAGTTTCACAGACATTCAGGTGCCTGAAACAACTAGGCGAACATCTGTCTCGTCCAAGGACGCCAATGATCGATCTAAATTTCTACGAACAGTGATAAGAAGTTGTTGGTTCTACATTACCCACCAAGACAATATTTTAGTGAAGAGGAGAACATTAATACGTTTATTTAGGTCTGAATTTATGATAACGGCAAATTTTATTTTGATGTAAACGATGAACCAGGATACGAACTGGCACAACCACTTTAAGAGATAAAGTGCAGGGAGGTAATATACTTTTTCAGAATGCACAGTATTGTCGGGGGCACGCGGTAGCGTAGTTGGTTGAGGGGCTATGCCACAAGCTGGAAGGTCGCCGGTTAGGGTCTCGATGAGGTCATTGGATTTTTCAATTTACTTAATCCTTCCAGCCGCACTATGGCCCTGAGTTCGACTCAGTCTCTAACAGAAATGAGTACCAGGAATCTTCCTGGAGGTAAAGGACGGCCGGCGTGTAAAGTTGACAACCTCACCGCCATCTGTGAGCGACTGTCTAGAAAATGTGGGAGCCTCGACATCTCACAACCCTATGGGCCTCCACGGCCTGTTACAGGGATAGCTTTACCTTTCTACAGTACTGTCAAAGTTTTAGACAAAATCTCATCTCTTTGCACGACGTCGCCACGTCACCAGTCTGCATCACAGGTCTGGAGATAAGATAAACTTGAAACTAACTTGGTAGTGCCTTTTCCTCTAGAGCAGATGTTTACGCAGCCACAACTCTCACCTGAAGAAGGAAACTAGACGTGATGGTTATACTTGTGCATTTCGTCGTGACTAAGTCGCCCAGAATTGGATTCTCCATTCTCCCCAAACAGAATGTTGCCGTTACATGACCACTGTTCGATTGTGGCAGTTTGCGCACATGAACGTGCTCTAATGTCATACAGTCATGGCTCTGCTTTCTTCGATTATGCAGTAAAGTTTCGTTCACATAAAATGTAAAGATTATTAGAAACTCCATTGTTCTGAGCTATGAAATTATGTATTGCCAGTTCCTCAACGCCCAAAATAATGCCTGCATGATCATTATCCTTCTCAGCCTTTCCGAACGCCTTACACTTGTATCTTCTATTGCTCTATTTCTTTTTCCCTTGGCTCTACAGCCCCAATTTGGGCCGTGGCCTGCCTCCATGAAACTCTCGGTCTCTCTTCGGGGTACTAGATCTTGGTCATTCGGTAGGACTCCTTGGGCCTCTACCTGTACACAAACACAGAAAAAACGCACATACACAAACACTGTACATCCATGCCTTGAGTGGGATTAGAACCCACGATCCCGGCTTCCGAGCGAGCGAAGACAGTACATGCCTCAGACCGCTCAGTTACCGGGACAGACCTTTTTTTACTGCTAGTGGGGTGGGACTAAGTCCCTTGTACTGCGGCCACTTCTGGCCTATTGTACCAGCCCCAGATGATAGGTGAGGGTGATTGTGGAGCAATTGGTGGAATGAAGATTGGCAGGAGAAACCGAAGTAGTCGGAGAAAACCTGCCCCAGCGCCACTTTGTCCACCACAAATTGCACTTGACCAGACCCAGGATCGGGAAGCCAGCGACTAACCGCTTGAGCTATGGCGCGGCCGTGACCGAATTTACTAGAAGCGCAAGATAACTGGACTACGTACTGCTCTGCACAGACAACTGTCACACTTGTCTTCATGAGGTGATCTAGAATTATAATTAAAGTTGGCACATGGCCATGAAGATGTCTGTAAGGGAGAGACGAAACATGTAAGCTAAGTGAAGGAAAATACGTAAATAGAAACAAAAATTTTGGAATATCAAATGTATTATTCAGGATCTGTGGGTCCCACAGCAGTGGTCGTGAGGACTTCTGTCTTGTGCGATATAATTCTGTGTTGTCCGGTGACAGTCGATGTGTCGGACGAATATTAGCCTCCATCTTCAGGGTTGGGGACTAAGCGAAACAAGAAACCAGCATGAAAGAGGCCACCAAAGAGAGTTAACTACACCTGCTACATGCCAGAAGGCAGAACTCTTCACCAATCAAGTGTGTAAATTGCGTTTAAAATAGAGGTCAGTTCTCCAGAATATAACGGTGTGACTAATTTACAGATTAAGGGAAAAACTAAACCTTCCTTTCATACCGGTCATCACTAAGACATATTCATGGATTTAAGACATCTTTGTATATACACTGACCACCTCTGTGGTCTAGTGGTCAGAGTTCCTGGCTACAGATCCAGAGGTCTCGGGTTCGATTCCCGGCGCTACCAGATTTTCTAAGGAGTAGTGGGTCTGGAACGGGGTCCACTCAGCCTAGTGAGGATAACTGAGGAGCTATTTCAAGGAAATAGAGGCTCCGGTCTAAAAAACCGAAATTAACGGCCCTAGGGATTCGTTGCTCTGGCCATGCGACACCCTCTGTCCGTTAAAGTTGGCACTAACTTCACTAACAAGCGGCGGTCGCCCGGTCGGTATAGTTCGCTTGCGGACTAAAGCCACGGAATTGTTTTTTTTTTTGTAATTGTATATACATTTATATTACTACTTCTTCACTTCATGGTATAGGCAATCAGTATTGTTCTAATTTCTAATTTCCAACATTTAACTATAGAAACATTTATTACGAAAGTTACGCAATAAACTAAAGGGACACACCCACATACAGTGGTGCACAAGTCAGTACAACAAAGCGACTCACGAATGCCCTGATTTCTGCTCTTGCGAGAGGTTACTGCAGTTGCGATATCACAACTTGTCCTTGCATTTCTGCAGAATGTTACGTGCCTCTCCTCCAACGGGTGCCAAGAAACTTTACTCGAGCTTAAGGCGTGATGCTGATTACTGACTTCCCAATTAGTGCCAAATCTAATATCCGAAGAACTTTAACCTCACGGCCCTCAACCATCTAAATGCCTGGTAGCTATGCCCTCCTTTACCATAAGCCTACCGTTCATGAATGTAAGAGACCATACTTCTGAGCAGTGATCCAATTTCACACTTGTTATCTCGATGAGCATTTAGGATGCGAAGTCAGGACTTGTGATAACTGACGTTCTGAGCGTGTTGAGTTTAACTGGCGACGCTTTCTAAGCTACATTCACTGTATGCAGTAGATCAGGAGGCCGCTGCTGCTGATGTATTGCGAAGGCTGGTGAAGGAATTACTGCACAAGAGGAGCTTCATAACTTGTACGCTTCTCCAAGTATAATTAGAGTGATCAAGTCAAGGAGGGTGAGATGGGCAGGGCTGGTAGCACGAATGGGGGAGATGAGGAATGCATATAGGATATTGGTGGGAAAGCCAGAAGAAAAGAGACCTCTGGGAAGACCAAGGCTAGGCCGATGGACAATATTAAAATGGATATTAGAGAGGTAGGATGGAATGGATTGATCTGGCTCAGGATATGGACCAATAGAGGGCTCTTGTGAACACGGTAATGAACCTTCGGGTTCCATACAATGCTGGGAAATTCTTGAGTAGCTGCAGAATTGGCGGCTCCTCAAGAAGGGCTCAGCTCCATGAGTAAGTAAGGTGAAGGAAATAGCGAGAAATTAAAACGCTCTTTCAGTATCGACGCTATACAGCGCCAGCTGTAATCATGATGAATTGAAAGGATTTAGAAGGAGGCTGTCGTGGCCTAATCGAGGTACTATCCAGGTACTTCTCTGGAAGGACCGAGGAAAAGAACAAAAATCGTCAGTGAGGACAGTCGGTGTCCCGAAGGAGATTCGAAACGAGCATCCCTCGAATACAAGTCTAGAGCGTTACTGCTCCACCAACTAATTCAGTGAAGTGGTCGTGACCTGTCCATCTGCCTCGAGTAATTCAGGAAAATCATGGGAAACCTCGTGCTGCCTGTTTGTGCCGCGCCGAACTCCCCAAACAGGAGTAAGAGAAACAGGTAGCGCCTCTCTCAGCAGTTGATGCGCAAATTGCTTCTGCTTCTCACTTCCAGATGGCTCTGACGATGGAACCCTTTCCCTTCTGTTCTCCAGTGACTGAGATTAGTTCGGGTTCAACTGCATAGATGTCTCCCACTACCTCAGGAAGCAAACGGGTCCAATTTCCCAAATGTTGTCTTCTTTCAGAATTCCTGATGAAGTAAAAAGTCCAGAAACTCAATATTTCTTTCATTATATTCCAAGGAAACAAAGACACTAATTCCGTAGCCGCACTGTGTCCTGGCACTTATTCCTATGTGGAAATTTTCTCTGTTATAATTGTGACTAACATTACAAAACCGGTCGAACTGGAGTGTTAGATGCAGATAATCTACAGCATTGAAATGGCTCTCAAAATATCTACATGGACACCCACAGGCTCTGCCTTATTTAGACGTGCGTACTGCTCTTTTCCAGGGCGGGGCGAACAGGAAAACCAAATCAGTTCTGTCCGTCGCTTTCAGGCAATAAATCGGCAGACTTTCTCGTAATAAGAGACAGCATCTCTTTCATGTTCGATATCTACTTTATTTAATGACGCTGTATCAGTTGAAATTTAATTAGAATGATCAAGTCAAGGAGGATGAGGTGAGCAGGGCATGTAGCACGAATGGGGGAGATGAGGACTGCATATAGGATATGGGTGGGAAAGCCAGAAGGAAAGAGACCAATGGGAAGACCAAGGCGTAGGTGGGTAGACAATATTAAAATGGATCTTAGAGATATAGGATGCGATGGTATGGAATGGATTGATCTGGCTCAGGATAGGGACCAGTGGAGGACTCTTGTGAACACGGTAATGAACCTTCGTGTTCCATAAAGTGCTGGGAAATTCTTGAGTAGCTGCAGATTTGGCTTCTCAAGAAGGGCTCAGCTCCGTGAGTAAGTAAGTAAATATCAGTTGAGGTTAAGAGGAAGGTGGAGACTGGGTAATATCTCGTAATTATACCTGGAGTAGCTATCTAGCAAGGTACAAGGTGTGAGAGCTTCCTCCATCAAATATAGCAGTGAGGGTGGAAATGGATTCAGTTTATGCAAGACAGGTTCAGATGATGGCCTCAGCTACTCGAGACGTTAAACCTTCGAGTTCTGCCGCAGAGCAGACTGACTTGGACGTCCACTTAGTAAGTTGGTTACTTCGACAATTCGGAGTCTGTTTTATTGAAAAGTAGTTACTTCTTTAGTAAGCTGATTACTCAGTAAGTAATCGAATAAGTTCGTTTTCAGTTTGTACGTTTCTTAAAAAAATTAAATATATAGTATATAAAATAATTCATGACATGTTTGCGTCATCATGAGCTAAATATTTGTAAATAAAAACATACTAATGAATTGCGTGCTGTTAATTTCCTTGCAGCTGGAAGTTGGGTCCAATTCCAATAAACTTTCTACGTGCGTCTTCATCATCATCATCAGTAATCTGTCAGACGACAGGTCCACAGTCTCTTCCAAAACAGTTTCTCCACTTAATGCGATCTTCTGTTTTTGGAAAGAGACTATCTACTGCTATCTACTATCTACTACGCGGTAGCGTAGTTGGTTGAGGTACTATGCTACAAGCCGGAAGGTCGCGGATTCGAGTCCCGATGAGGTGGATATTTTCAAATGACCTAGTCTTTCCAGCCGCACTATGGCCCTGGGGTCGACTCAGCCTCTAACAGAAATAAGTACCAGGAATATTCTTAGGGGGGTAAAGGGCGGCCGGCGCGTAGGGCTGACAACCTTACCGCCATCTGTCTGACAGCCCTATGGGCCTCCACGGCCTGTTACGGGGACACCTTTACTTTACTTTGTACGGGTATTCTAAGGAGTTGGCCTTCTCGGCCCTTGCACGACGACCTACAGTGGTCTATCGTGCTTTTTACTTTACTTTACATACTTTACTTTCACATAAAGGAAAGCCGGGACAGCTCAGTCGGTATAGCGATGGGATACGATCTGGACGGCCGAGGTTCGATTCCTGGCAAATATAAGAATTTTCTCTTAAAGCATCCAGACCGGATCTGGGGTCCAGCCAGCATCCTCTATAGTGAATTCCGGGGTCTCTTTGCGGGTCTGAAGCTGATCTCTCACCTCCATTCGGTGCCGAGGTCAAGAAAAACAGATATGTCTCCATGGCATAGTGCCTTAATTGCTTAATTAATTAGGCACAGGGACGACTTAACTTCACTTTTCATCTAATACAGAAGGCAGCAGATGCTCGGGACATGTCACGCTCTCAGGATAGCGACGTTTAGGAGGCTACAACAGGCTGTGGAAGGTACGGGAACCACATGACATTTTGGTGAGGACGTCCCTTTCTTAACGAAGGAAGGGACAGATCTTAGAGAAGTGAGATGCGAGGGTTGGAGGGGGACGCAACCGGTAGAATCATGCTCAAGAGTGAGCTCCACTATCAGCAGTGTTGTCATCACAGCTGTCGGCAGATCATGGCGAAAAGTTGCAATAAAAGAGCACTTTCTCCACATCCATCCTGCAACCTTCTCACGGCTGGATCAAAAGTCCCGTCTGAGGTCGCAGTGTTGAGGAACTCCGCAGGACAGCCACGCTCTGCACACAGCAAGAAAACGGAGCGATCCCAAAACCTTGAACTTTCTGGGAAGATGTGGTTTTCAGATAGTGGAAGACCTTGAATGTAGTTGAAAGCAAGGACTTACTTTTTCCCATTCCATTTTCTCTCTCAAGGGGGAAATAATAATGTGAAATTGTTTATCATACCACATCCGCCCTCAATTGCCTGTCTCGTGTACGTGTTACAGTTTCAAAAGGAGATTATGAATGAAGGAAATAGATTCAGAATCCTTGCCCTGAATGTACCCATCTACATATTAACAATGGAGCTGCGATGGGTCAGACAGCCTCTGTGGTCCAGAGGTCCCAGGTTCGATTCCCGACGCTACCAAATTTTCTGTGAAGTAGTGGGTCTGGAACGGGGTCCACTCAGCCTCGTGTGGATAACTGAGGAGCTATTTCAAGAAAATAGAGGCTCCGGTCTAGAAAAGCGAGATTAACGACCGTGGGAATCCGTTGCGCTGACCACGCGACACCCACTGTCCGCAAAAGTTGGCACTAACTTCGTCGACAAGCGACGGTAGCTCGGTCAGTGTAGTTCGCTTGCGGAGTTTGTTTTTGCTGGGATAGTTCTGTTTGTATAGTGACGGGGCTACGGGCTGGACCGATGGGGTACGATTCCCGGCACATGCAAAAGATTTATCTCTTCTCCACCGAGTTCATACAGGCTCTGGGGCTCATCCAGCCTCGTATCCTAAGGGTATCAACTGCTCTTTCCCCCGGATTAAAGGGGCCGGGGCGTGAAGCTGATCACCCATCTCCGTCTAGTACCGAGGTAAAAAATGATGGAGCTATACCTCACTTCACATACGCCTTCATGGAGTGGTGTTTAATTAAGCACAGGGACAATTTTACTAACTTTTGCCTACATATTACAAGGGGGATGGCCAGAGAGCTGCTGGGTAGTGGGGCGGTAAATACCCGCGACCGAATAAGGCAAGGCAAGGAAACAATGGAAGATGTCTCAATAGAGGAATTCTATTGCGCGTTGCTAGGCAGCAGCGCACGAATGAAGAAGCTGGTCAGGAATCATGTGACTCGTTCTCTGTGTGGTCTTCCTTAGGCAAAAATATAACTGTGTTTTCTGTGCGTGGTCCGTGCCAACGACTTATAAGAGAAATGAATGCAAGGACAATAAGTCAGTCGTAAGCTGGAGAAGAGAACTGAAACCAGAAGTACAGGAGAGTGCAGGAGGTGGGCATGTTAAGACTTTACGTGTGCGGTATTATGGTGATATTGGGAGTGTGTGGTTTAGTTCCTGTGTTATACATCCGTGAAGACTAGTGGACATAGGCTGAAGTGATTAGTGTGGAGTGATAGTACATTGTGTAAAGCAGCAATAGTATAATAATTATTTGTAGTTACGACCTGTAGGTTGTTAATAAATCCAATTACCAATCCGAACCCGTCTCTTGTCACCTACACACGTGACAATATTAAAAAAATATTAATATCCTCCGATATGAGGATATAACGTAAAAACGTCATAGCATTCTACGGGTTGACAAGTTTATTTTCCTTTTAGCTCTAGATTGAGGCCTTGTATGTTTTTTGTTGTTTTCAGATATTTGCTGGCCCACGTACAGCCTGTTCTATTCAAATATATTTTGCACATTGTACAGAAATTTTTACCAAATATTACACCATTTTAGTGTCTGACACAGGTGCATTTTCGATTAATAACATGCTGAATTCTACAAAACGTGATCCACTCTGATTGTTATCCATGCGCAAACTGCTCTCTGCCGACCAACCTACCTCAGTCGGTATAGCGACTGGCTACGGGCTAGGCGACGGAGAGATCAAGTTCGAGTCCTGGTAGGGTCAAGAATTTTCTATTCTTCATGAGGTCCAGACCGGCTCTGGAGCCCACCAAACCTCCTACCCAATGGGTAAGGGGGGCTATTTCTCCGGGGCTAAAGCGGCCGAGGCGTGAAGCTGACCACTCACCTTAAACTAGTGCCAAGGTCAAGAAAACGTGGATCTATATATTCACTCCCCCACACGCCTTCATGGCGTAGTGCTCACTCGTAATTAGTTAAGCACAGGGGTAACTTTATCTTTCTGACTTGAATATAGACTGCAGTCAGGGGCTATTGGCGGTTCATTCCAAAATTCTGATGTCATTAATATCCTATAAAACATTTCAAAAATATTTCTAAAAAAATTGTAATCCGCTCGGTTCTCCCGGTACAGCCGTTTTTATAATGCGAAGAAACGCGTTTTCGGCTGAAATGGAGGTTTACATTATCTTCTGTATCTCGATAACTGTCGAAGCTAGAGACTCCAACGAAAAACCAATTTGTTCCTCATGATATGGCCTATAAATCATGTCATTGCACGTTTTTACTCAACTCGCTTGCTCTAGGTGTAATTAAGCTTGAAACGTACCTATCGATTTTGGGAAAAACGCTAATTTTGACCTTCAGAAACGAATCTGAGGGGGAAAGTATCAGATCTGTGGTTGTTAAAAATGGCCGATTTTGGGCCCAGAGCAAAGTTTGAAGACTCCTGAAAATTTCTGGAAACTAGGTACAGGGTTCAACCTACGTGATTATATTCCCCATGTATGAAACAACAAAGGGTAGAATCCACAGAACTTATACTTTCCCCCTCCCACTGGTTTTTGAATGTCAAAAATAGCGTTTTTCCCAAAATCGATAGGTAAGTTTCAAGCCTAATTACACCTAGAGGAAGTGAGTTGAGTGAAACCTTGTAATGATATGATTTGTAGTCCATATCATGAAGAACAAATTGATTTCTTATTGGAGTCTCTAGCTTCAATAGGTATCGAGATACAGAAGATGACGCAAACCTCCATTTCAGCCGAAAACGCGTTTTTTTCGCATTATAAAAACGGCTGTACCGGGAGAACCGAGCGGATTACAATTTTTTTAAAAATATTTTTGAAGTGTGAAAACATGTAGAAATAAGTATACAAAATATGATTTTTTTTTAAATGGTGAGCGACCTCTCTGGATGACTTCACATGGGATGACCCCGGAAGGAGAGACAATCACCGCGAGGTTCGGTTGGTTGTAAGGCCTTAGCTTTACCAGGGATACGGGGAATCACGGAAAGTGAGCGTCACAGTTCGAACATTGGATTCGAACTTGCAAAGAAATTTAAAGCAAGGTCAGAGACATTTTGAATACGTCATCAAGCTGTGTCTGTTACCTGGGCAGCAGTACCAGGTGACTGATCAAGGACAAAGCATAGGGCACGCCCGCAACGGTAGCCTGTATAACTGATACTCAGACTCGTGTTTCTCGTGACAGGGATGCCAAAACTGCGCTCAGAAGTGCCAACAGCTGAACACATGTACAGAAATATGTAAGGTAAACGTAGTAGACTGATGCAAGGTTTGAAGCGTTCAGGGCGAACAAATGCGCTAAAATCCTCTAAGGCGAACAGCCGTGTCAACTTTGAACTAAAAACCAGCGTTTCGGAGATCTCCTTGGTCTCCATCATCAGGGTCGATTTGGTGAATGGCCGCAAGTCGCTGATATTTATACTAGTTTGTCAAATCGATGTCTCTTCTTATTGGTAAAAGCAAAGCTGTGGCCGTTCTAAATTAATTAAGCATCATGACATGGAACCGTGAGGAGGAATGGAGGTTTTTCTCCACCATTCGTGACTTCTGTACTAGATATAAGCGAATGGTAAATGTGTAGACCACTCAAATGTTATACAGGATACCTAAGTCGTATAGTAACGGACTAAGGGTTGGCCTACCTGGATTCGGTTCCCGGCAGGGCAAAAGAGTTGTCCCTACTCCACAGAGTCCAGGCCTCCTATTCAACGGGTAAGAGGTTCTCTTTCTCCGGGTGTAAAGCGGCTCAAGCTGACCCACTCACCTCCATCCAACGTTCAAGTCTAGAATGGTGGAGGTATTCCTCTACTTCCCCATACGTTTTCAGGGGGTGGTACTTAATTAATTCCGGTCTAGAAAACCGAGATTAACGGCCGTGGGGATCCGTTGCGCTGACCATGTGACACCCTCTATCCACAAAAGCTGGCACTAACTTAGCCGATAAGCGGCGGTCGCTCGGTCGGTATAGTTCGCTTACGGACTACAAGCCACGGAGTTTTGTCCTTAATTGATAAAACCACAGGCACAATTTTACCTTTTACTTATATTACATTCTTCTGTATCCATCAGAATCGTAATTTTTTGTGTACGTATTTGACTGAGCTCTCAGGAGCTTCATGAGGACCACAGCGAACATATTGACAACACACTCGGTCCGGAGGGATCTAGCTTAGAATCCATTCGTTCGGCTTCATTGACTCTCCTTCGACTTCCTCAAATTGCATGTTTTCCTAGAGATTTCTACACTACAATTCTACATGGATGCATTTTCTCACAGACCTCTCGTCCAATAACATTATCAACAAACAAGACTCACGACGACGACATACATACATAGGCCTATACACGCATATCAATACAACAAAGACATAGAGGAATAGTGAACATACTGTCCCCTTTTTCTTTCGGACCATTTTAAATAATTTAATTATTATTTTATTGAAGTAATTAATGGACATATATTTACTATTTTAACCTCTACAGATACATTAATTTCATACGTTTCTGTATAATACAGAATAATTAATAACAATAATTAAATTCAACTGTTCACAATCACTCTTTAATTCAAAGTAACACTAAAATCGCATCAAGCGCTATAAGTTTCGGCCTTATTTGGCCATCTTCAGGAAATTGTTCACTCTTTGAAAACCGTCACACTGCATTAGATCCTAAGTCAATATATTCATATGATATTGCATATCGTTGTCCATACTAAAATGCGTTTGTCTGAAAATAAAACTCCCTCTCTCTCTGTTCACGGTATCCATGTTTGTGTTCCCTTCGTATGTATGTTCTCACTAATTGGCCATATGCACTTTGTATCTTCTATTTTAGTCTGTTATGCCTTTGCTAGTCTTTGATAGGTAGCGGCTTCTAACAATGAAGATTACTCTGCTTCTGTGCTTAAGGTTAACTATCGGTCGTTAACTCCCAACAGTTCTTCTATTGGTGTTACGTAGCTGGCGCAGCGGGAATGTGTTTGTAGAACAGTTGCCTAGCAATGGATGTCCTTCTGCCTCAGTTACTCCTGCTTTCAGTTTAGTTTTTGAAACACGACCATGCCAGTACCAATATCATCATAAACAAGAGCTCAGACTCCAGCCACTTTACATGTAACCGGAGCTTAGATTAAGTCCGCTACATTCATCGGCATCTCGTCAATGTGGGTGTTGTAGAACTGTTCAATGTCATTCAGAGTCCTTTTATCTTCTTCAGTAATAAAATTTATAGCAACACCTTTCCTGCCAAAACGTCCACCACGGCCAATTCTATGAATATAATTTTCACGGTTTGATGGCAAATCGTAGTTGATAACCAAGGACACTTGTTGCACGTCAATACCGCGAGCCAGAAGATCGGTAGTGATCAACACTCGGCTGGACCCCGTTCGAAACTGTCTCATGATCAGATCTCTCTCACTCTGCTCCATGTCTCCATGAATAGCTGACACGGTGAAATCACGGCTGTTCATGTGCTCAGTCAGCCAATCAACTTTACGACGAGTGCTACAGAAGATCACGCACTGGGTGATACTCAAAGTCTCATACAAATCACACAACGTTTCCAACTTCCAATCTTCTTTCTCAACATATATATAGAACTGCTTGATACCTTCTAGAGTTAGCTCTTCCTTCTTGACCAAAATGTGGATAGGGTTCCTCATGAAGCAAGAAGTGACTTCTAGTACATCTGAAGGCAAAGTAGCAGACAACAAGATGGCCTGAACGTCAGCATTCAGCGATTTGAAGATATCGCAGATCTGATTACTGAAACCTCGGGACAACATTTCATCAGCTTCATCCAAAACGAATAACTTTATGCTGTCTGTCTTCAGGGCTCCTCTTCTAATCATGTCAAGCACGCGACCAGGAGTTCCAACAACAACGTGAACTCCTGACTCAAGTTTCCTCATATCCACGCGAACACTGGTGCCACCAACACACGCATGGCACTGGGCACCCAGGAAGTCGCCCAAAGCAATAACCACCTTTTGTGTCTGCTGAGCTAATTCTCTGGTTGGAGCAAGGATGAGGGCTTGACATTCTTGTTTAGACACATCAATCAGCTGCAGCACAGAAATTGAAAAAGTTGCAGTTTTGCCCGTACCAGAGTGGGCTTGAGCAATAACATCACGTCCCTTTAAACATTGCACAATAGCGCGTTGCTGGATAGCAGAAGGCTTTTCAAACCCATAATTATAGACGCCTCTTAACAGCTCCTCCTTCAAATTCATACCATCAAAACTGTCAACAACCACTTCCCCGGCTGACTCAATGATACCTGCCTGGTCCATTTCATCAGAAGATTGGGCTTTCTCATTCGGTGCAGCCTTGGGTTCACCACCAGACGATTCACAATTTCTTATATCGGTTGTATGTGACATGTTACAATCACAATTATTTCCAATTCCCTTAAGAAGTATCGTTACAAAATTCCACCTTACTCTACGACTGGTGGTTTACCGCCTATCAGTTCGTTATATAGCCTCGGCACGGACCACACAGAAAAAGCCGCTCTCAGCAGTTCCTGTATTGTTGAGTACGTATCTGTTGCCATTGTTTGTAGAACAGTTACCTAGGAATTGACGTCTGTTCTGGCTCAGTGTAACCCAGCAACGGGCTTCTACACTGCTTCCGGTATTCCGGCTTTCAGTTGTGACGTAACAGTACTTTAACACCTACTGTATAACAAGGTTTCAAATGCTATTAAATCCATAAGGTGCTACACAAAATTCCCAGAAGGAATCCTTTGTGGGTTATAAATGGCGTTTCACCAAAATACAATATTGTGGCATGTATACCCGTTGCTAGGCGGTGATTGCGAGATAGGCGACCGTACAGTGGCCGTTGATAGGCAACATATACACGTAACAATCTTATATAAATAAAAATGTAAATGTTCGTTTGAGTCTTACCGAAGATCTCCGAAACTTCTTCACCGATCGCTTCGAAATTTTGACACAACGTTGCATTCGAACACGCGCGTGTTTTTATATACCTATTATATAGATGTCACGCCCGTGACAAGTAAAAACAGGTAAAAAACGTGTTATACGTCGTCCATCGAATACCAACAGATCGTTGCCTAGGAATAACCGTGGCAACGAACTGTTGAGACAGCGGATCGTTGCCTAGGAATATAAACAGTCTATAGGAAGCCGCCGCCAGGGACAGTCGAGATCCAGCCACGACAACGTAGGCAGCATAGCACTGGGCCAGAAGCTAGGCGAAATAGGATTAGTTGTGATACTGCAAGTGGTAATTCTTGCAAAGTGTATAAGTGTAAAAGCGAGGAAAAATAAATACTCGCGTGATAGATTTCGATTTATTTTCATTTTGATTTAATTTTGATTTAATTATTTCGTGTTACATTGCGTTGGAATTGAGCTGTGTCGTTTACCATAGCGTTCATTTCGTGAGTACAGTTTATTTTTCGTTGTTTTTCATTTCGTTTTCCTAACTGTTTCCCTTATTTTCCGGTGCAATTAGCGGTGGGATTAAGCTGTGTCGATTGTTCTGCCTTTGAATTGAAATATTTCGTCAGTATTTTTTATTTTTTTGTTTCTTCTTTGTTTTCCAGTTCGCGTTCTTTCCTTTTTTAATGTTTTGCAATTTCTTATGTTTTTGTTATAACTTCCTTTCTTCTTCTTCTTCTTTAGCGCAGTCGTTTCCATAAACGCTAGAACAGACCGTTGCATAGGATAAGAGGTTCCGTTGCGTAACAAGGGATGAAACCGGAAAGTATACTTCCATGGAAACCAAACACTTCTACAAGGTGTTCTGTGCGTCGAGTAATTTCAAATCAGACTGGGGAAGAACGGGCAGACTGAGCCACAGCAAGGCGTGGCCGGGCACAGCTAGTAAGTAATAAACAAAACGAGCGAAATTCATATACACAGCAGTATAAAATTGCATAATGTCAAACTAAACGTATACCTGCATAACGGTTTATGGGATACCCGCATGGAGAAGTGACCTTAGATAAACGAGGCTTTGCAATCTGTCAGTATGGCTAAAAATAAAAATGGCCGAGTATCGCTATGCATACGTTTCACGGTAACAGATGGCTCATCAGGTCTGTCACCGTATCTGCACGGTATGAATTAGGCACAAATCTGATTATACTCGCAGGTATAACAGTAGGAAAAGAAAAAGAACCGATACTTTATCCAGCTGTGATAAGATATTGTAACGCGGATAGCCAGAGTGTTTCTAGGCAACGACCCGCAAACAACATTCAGCCTCGTAAGAGAACTCAACAACAGGATGAATGTTTATAGTTCGTTGCTAGGTAACAGTCAGCGCGCCAATCGACTAGCGAGGTAACTATCACGTAACTGGTTTTCTATGGAGTCCGTGCCGCGAGCGTTGTCATGCAATAGTTACGCGAACACGTTTCAACAACAGAGGTTTTGTTTTCTGTGCGAGGTCGGTGCGGAGGGTATATAACTATTTGGAGACAGAAAACCGTAATAATTAATATCTGGCCAAGAATTACTGACTGACTGACTGACTGACTGTCAGTCTCAATGTGACTTTTGACTCCGACTTGACAGATTTCAGTGCCCCCCTGTGGAGGCGGGTTCGAATACCTCCACCGTCACCCTGCGAGTCGTAGGAGGCGACGAAAAGGGAAGTCTAAAATCTGAGACAATAAAATATGGTCGCGAGTCCCAAGGGACTCAGACCCGAGAAAGACTTCACTGGCAAGGGTCAGCAGCATATACAAAAGGCAGACCCGTCCTCTCGTCAGAGATGGAACCCCACAAAAACAAGACCGTAATAGCCAGACAGTAATAAATATCTGGTCATGAGCCCAAGATGGGCTCCAGACCAAGACTTACTAACTGACTGACCGTCAGTCGCAATGTGACTTGGGCTTGGACTTGGAACAGGTGGAAGTATCTGAGAGTGTTTGAGTGTGTTCAAGTAACATTAAGAGTGAGAGTGACGTGAAGTTCATAGAAGACCTGCGAAGATTTAAAGTGTCACATGAAGACCTTAATAATGCGCAATATTTGCAGTGACTTGAAGCGCTGGTTTCTGTGTTCAGATACGTTACCTGAAGAGGACTGGTGTGTGCGTGCAACAGTGGATTATGAAGCGTGTAAATCAGTGATAGGCCGTAATTTGAGTGTGATTGAGACAGATCGAAACCGAAGTGCAATAAATCCACTCACCTGAACTTGAACCCGTCATTCTCGTCACGCGTACCTCCTACACGTGACAATATATTTATATTTCCTAAAGTTAACCGCCGGTCACGGTAGCCGAGCGGTCTAAGGCATGTACTGTCTTCGCTCGCTTGGAAACCTTGATCGTGGGTTCGAATCCCACTCAGGGTATGGATGTTTAGTTTGTGTGTGTGCGTTTCTCTGTGCTTGTGTACAGGTAGAAGCCTTGTGACGAGCTGATCACCCGCCCAAGGAGTCCTACCGAATGTGTAAGATCTAGAAAAACCGAAGTGAACGGAGAAGTTCATGGAGTTAGGCCTAGGCCCACTGGGGCTGTAGTGCCAAGGAAAAAAGAAGTTAACCAGAGTTCGCGTACTGCCAGAATTCCACTATCCTCGCAGCAAGACTGAGACCAAAGACAATCAATGAGAAAACATGCTGTGTCAAGGCACACGATAAGTCAAGTGTTCTGGCCGTTAATTTCGAATTCCCATTCGCTCAGATTAATTTAAGTTTGGGTCACGCTCCAGCTGCTCTTACATGCATATCGCTGCCTTCAAGGACATAAACTACACTACGTCAATGCAACTACTGTTACTGCCTGGTAACTTTATCCGCCCGGAAAGGCAAACGCTTTTGTGGGGCAAGCGAAGCTATACGCTTGCTGTGGGGCCGTTCAGAGTTACTCCCCGAGCGGAAAACATTACCTACTGAGACCAGGAGTAGTACTATACACCTGACCACACTCCAAGACGCTACATTCCAAACTGGTAGTACCTACGCTGAAGTAGGCTGACAAGACTGCTCCCCCCGCTCCGCGAGAGATGGTATGACCCCTCTACTGCGGCTAAAGATACGAGGCAGTAACAGCACTAAAACTTAGGACATTACAAATCGCCCGATTTAGCCTACTTTCCTAATTTTGAAGAAAATAAAAAAGGCTTATGAGATCATCTTGCCGTTTATGTGTTCCTCATAAAGCCAGAAAAGTGAACTAGCAGAGTGAGCCATTACTAGGCAACGGCTTGGTAAACACGATCCCGTGGTAACAAATATACACGCAACAATAGGCCAACCGTTGTACGTGGTGTTTTCTATGCGGTGGGTGTCGCATCAAAACTTATGTGAAACGTTTCGTACACTGGACTCTGCCATCGTTCAAGTGACTAGACTACTGTGGTAGCGAATACTACTAGAAATAGGGCAAAATTTGATGTACTGAGCCTGAATTCTACATTGTACATAGAGATAGGAATTAAGATTAAATGTGTAAATATGTGAAAATACTGACAATGGACTTACTAATACGGACTATGACTGACAAATGACAGACCCGACCTTTCGTCAGAGAGGGCGCCCCAAATGAACAGGACAGTAACTTTCATATAAGAAAAAAATCTGGGCATGGGCCCCAGTCGGGGCTCGACACCAAGACAGACAGACTGACTGACCGTCAGTCGCAATGTGACTTTGACTTGGACTCTGCCTCCGTCTTTAGGTAAAATGCATACTCATTTTGGCCCAATCGATAGAGCTAGTCACTATCTCCCTATTTTTTGTCCGAGGACGGAGGCGGAGTCCAGTCTCAGAAACGTTGTATAAAAAAAAACATGACGGTAGACAATGTCAAAAAAAAGGCAATCATTTTATAATTTGCCATTGTCACCAAAACTTAGATACTATTTGCGTTGCGTTAGAATGTCAGTTCTTGCTTACACACACCCAGTCTTCACGGATTCGCATTGCGCTGCGCCATCATGCCGCAAAGACACACTGAACTAGAATAACCAATCCTGCTTCCTTCCCAGCTACCAAGGGAACTCCCCCAGACATTCCACATTAACTTGCAGTATCAAGTCGTGGTTAGGGAGCTGGGATAGCGACTGGCCACGGGCTGCACAGTCGAGAATTCTCTCTCCTCCACGTCGTCCAAACCGGCTCTGGAGCCCACCCAGCCTCCTATCCACTGTGTATCTGGGGCTCTTTCCCTGGGGGTAAAGTGGCCGGAGCTTGAAGCTGATCACTCACCTCCATCTAGAGCCGAGATCAAGAAAATGTGGATCTATACATCCACTCCCCCCCTACGTCTTCACGGCGTAGTGCTTAATTAGTTAAGTACAGGGACAACTTTACTTAGACCGGTGGGGAGAGACTGCACAAGCAGAGTGCGAGGTGCCCAGGCTGTGTAATTAGTCTCGAACCAGATGAACTTCTTGAATATCTAATTACTCAGACTAGCTGATGCGCCCTGGTATGTGCCCAATACAGTGTTACATAAGGACTTAAGTGTATCTACATTGCGAGAAGAAATTAAAAAGTGTAGTGCTAAGTACAGTCGGAGACTACAAGTACATCCAAACGAACTCGCAGCCTCACTACTAACCCATGAAGATGAAGTTAGGAGATTAAAAAGATTCAAACCGTCAGACCTACCTGACAGATTTAGATTTAAGTGTATACATGCCACAAATCTTAAGGCATCTACTGGGATAGCCTTATTAACACTGTTAATGACATAGTCACCACATCAGTCACCAAAAGTGCTCATTGTCCTTAACTGGACAGATTGTATGAAGCTATCTCAAATAAAAAAAAAAAATTACTCAGACACGTCAACGCATATCTGAACTGAGACAAGGAACGGTAAAAAGAGGTAAAGTCGTCCCTGTGTTTAATTAATTAAGCGCTACGCCATGAAAACCTATTGGGGAGTGGAGGTATAGCTCCACCAAACTTGATGTCGGCAGAGATGGAGGGGAGTTGTCAAGCTTCACTCCCCGGCCACTTTATTCCGGAAGGAAGAGCCCCCGGTACCCATTGGATAGGAGGATGCGTGAGTGCCAGAGACCGTCTGGACCCTATGAACAGGAGAAAACTCATGCCCTTGCAAAGAATCGAACCCTTTCCTTCCAGCTCGTAGCCCGTCACTCTATCGGCTGGGCTACTCAAGTTCATGACGTGACCGGCAGAGTCAGTTTATGCCGAGGTAAGATTTAGTCTGAGCCGAATTAATTCTATATTCTCTCCACATAATTACGTTTGCGTGCTTTACAGTCTGGATACCGTGACTTTAAGTTATTTTTCAATACATCAACTGATATCGAAACGTGTAGTAAATAGTTAGAAATAAAGAAAACAAGACAATTTTTACACACACACGCGGGGGGGGGGGGGGGGTGCGTGCGCGCTCGCTCGCTCGCGTGTGTGTGTCAGAGAGAGAGAGAGACAGTCTCATGTCTTGAAGCCGTTTACATTAACCTACTTACAATGTCATTAAATGCGGTATTGCAGTGAGAGGTCTGGTTGAAGGGACACAACTGATGAATGTTTCGAAATGATCACCTTAGCTAATTTCTTTTCTTAATTAAGCTACAAGTGGAATTGTGTGTATACGTACATACTCGTACATACATAGACATACGCAGATATACATATGTACATACATACTGTGACGTATAGTCCAGTTGCTAAGCAACGACTCAGTAAACACGTTCAGACGAACACACAGCAATAGGAACGGTGTCCTTTATGGGTCCGTGCTATGACCGTTGCTAGGCAGCAGCCAGCGCGCCAATGGACTGGCTGGGAAGAGATTGCGTGGGAACCCCAACATATACGCATGCAACAGAACAGCTTTGTCTTTTGAGAGTGGTCCGCGCCAAGAGGTCATAAGATGACGGTCAAAGTTCACAACTGAAGTTGGAGACGCACTATGGCCCTGAGTCGACTCAGTCTCTAACAGAATTGAGTACCAGGAATCTTTCACCACCTTAATCACATCCAACATTGGCTCAACAAATGGCGCATGAAGGCCAACGAAGATTAGTCTACTCATGTAACATTTACCATGAAACATGACAACTGCCCTTCAGTACAACTCAATAACTCTCAAATTCCACAAGCAGACGACGCCAAATATCTTGGCATGCACCTGGACAAAAGACTCACATGGCAAAAACATATCAAGACCAAACGCACACAGCTTAGAACTAAATTCCACAAGATGTATTGGATGCTGGGACGCCATTCGGAGCTCTCAACAGAGAACAAGATCCTATTATATAAAATTATACTAAAACCGATATGGACCTATGGCATACTCTTATGGGGTACCGCTAGCAACTCCAACATCGAAATTCTTCAACGATTCCAAAATATGGCACTGCGTGTACTAGTTAACGCACCATGGTACGTACCAAACTTCGTCCTACACAAGGACCTGGGAATTCCAACAGTACGCGAGGAAATCACGCTCTCCAGTAAAAAATATCAGGCACGCCTCCGGAAGCACCCGAATTCCTTAGCGACGCACCTCTACGATGAAGAAGAAGTCAGGAGGCTTCACAGATACAAACCGTCAGAACTGTTAACCAGATTTGCTATCTAATTTTGTAAAACAATTAACAAATTGACTATAATTAGTTAAATTACATACAGAACGAGTTCATTGGAACACGTTCTTCATGTTAAATTACTTTTATACTCATCATAACTAGTACTTATTATCCAATATAGCTGGATAGATTGTATAATAAATTGGAGAAAAAAAAAAAAAAGGGAATCTTTCTGGGGGTAACGGGCGGCCGGCGGGTAAGGCCCACAACCTCACCGTCATCTGTGAGCCTATTGTCTAGAAAATGTGGCAGCCTCAGCGTCTCACAACCCTATGGGCTTTCACGGCCTGTTACAGGGATAGCTTTAACTTTTATTCCAGCTAATTCAGACCGTGAGAAAATATTCAGTGAATTTCAGCTCTGTTATTTCGGTTTCATTGCACAACTCAGAGCTGACACGCTGTAGTCGTTTTATGGACGGCTACCAATAAATTGTCATTCCTTCAAACAATCAACGAATTTTCCTGTCCTTAGATTTTGGGCCTGGATCTGAATATGTTAATTTCTAATTCCGTGAATGATCAATGTTGAATGTTGAGGATTTTCAACGTTTTGGAAAATGCTATAAGTTGCCATCTTCAGGATTACTGTAGGGCCCTTTCTCGAAAACCAGAGATACACATGAAATGCTTATATTAGTTAAATAACATTTATTTTCATCCACAAATCCTGCACGCCCACCTGGAAAAGTGGACACTTCCTAACAATTGAACCTACCTTTCGCGAGGAAAGTACAAAGTAGCATCAACCTTCATGTCTGACCCATCTGTTGACCAACACTCGATTTATTTACTGGCGTTATTTCAAATACCGAAGGCGAATTTTAATTTTTACTATTTATCGCTCAATGAATTTAGGGCCCTGTTACGCGCGAATATGCAACACGTTAAAGTTAGAAGATCGCTTTTTATAGAGCCACGAGACAGTACAGAGTTTCTTCTAACTTACTTTCAGACTTCCACGCGCCATTTGTATTTCAGCGTACAGACTCGTTGCTAGGAAAAGACCTCGAAAGAAACAAGGAGACAACATCCGTTGCTATGCAACTGCGCAGTAAATACACATCTACAATAGAGTTGTTGTTCGAAACGGTGTTACGTAACCCGTTGCTAGGAAGCTGCAACAGTTTGAACTACAACAATGGAAACGGGGTATTTTTTTATGTGGCCTGTGCGAGTTGTCGTCTTGAAGGAAATTGGGGCGACCCAGTTAGTTGTCAGTTAGTTGATAGTTGAGTTCTGCATGGGAAGCCGTAAAGATAGATCATGAGAGCCTGAAGTTGAAGAATCTCCACTGCCAAAGCCGTTGCCAGGAAACGGCTAATGAAGACATCAGGCCGGAAAAAGGCTTAGTGGTCGCTGTGGTGATTTGTAAAGTGTGTAGATCAGCGATAGCGCTGTAATTACTTGTAGTTCCGAGTGGCGTGTAAAAAGACATCCCTGTAACAGATCATATATGCCCATATGGTTGTGTGGCGTCGAGGATCCCACATTTTCTCTAGACATTCGGGTCGCAGATGGCGGTAAGGTTGTCAGCCTTACGCGCCGGCCGCCCTTTACCCCTCAGGAAGATTCCTGATACTCATTTCTGTTAGAGATTGAGTCTACCCCAGGGCCACAGTGCGGCTGGAGGGATTGTATCAATTGAAAGAAAAGAATCATTCATTGGGACCAGAACCCGCGACCTTCCGGCTTGTAGCGTAGTGCCTCAACCAACTACGTTACGGCGTGCCCCCGAGTGGTGTGTACAGGTGGTCAATTAATCCATTCACCAATCCATACCCCGTCGATAGTCACACACACTCACAGTACGTGTCAGTAGTTTTTTTTTTGGGGGGGGGAAGTGCCTTAGTTCCGGCGGTGACTAAGTATTGTACTTATCTTTGTATAAATTAAATTCTTTTCTCTCGTTGCTTGTTTTGTTAACAGCTCAGCGGACGTTACTTTTCGAGTAGTCCTCCTATATGGTTATTGAGTTGGAGTAAAGCGATATCAGTTTGTAGATCTTTGCCAATCAATTTTGCCTCTAAGCGGCGGCCGTTGGCTAACAAGACTCCGATCTTACTAGCTCCTTTGATGACATGATGATTGGTAATCACGTAACCTTTTTCAGCGTTTACAGTAACGCCCGAACCTTGTCCTCGAAACGGCTGCTGCTTAAACTGCTCTGTTGGAAAATTATAGTACATATATAGTACATATGTTCTGACTGTTTATCCGGAAGTACATGGAAGTGGCATGGCAATCCACTAGCTCCACTCCAACATGAATGAGAGGCGAGGGAGAATTCAAAACATTTACAGGCAAACGGAAACGTAAATACGCATGAACAGTTAAGCTGTTAGTTTGGACAAACGTGGGTCAGCGTGTTCCAGTTCTCAGCAAGGTCGTCAAGGTGGAGCGTGTTCTTGCAAGGGTGGCACATGTTTCCGGAGCAGTTTATATTGACCATGAGTGAAGCAAATCACAGTTAAGTACTGTTTAAATATGTCAGATGCTTATAACATGAAACTCTGTAGCAGTGAATTACCACATATGTCGCCTGAAGTCAACCCGTTATAAATGATATAAACTCCGTCCTAAGTGCAAACAATCTATATTATATGTCCTTGATCTTGTTCTTTCTACACTACATGTTTCGGCCTCTATCGGCCATCATCAGGTGTATACTCTTAACGTTGCTGCCACACTGAACCCAGTCTAAAATTTAACATTTAAAAACACAATGTCACATTCTTTGTATTATCAACATCTACATCGTTGATATGTGTCTGGTATGTAGATTATGTTGCACACGTCAAATTTGATATTCTTGTAGTAGCACTCTAAAAAATATTTAGTTATGATGTTTTTAAAACCTTTTAAAGAATATCAAATTTGACGTGTGCAACATAATCTACATACCAGACACATATCAACGATGTAGATGTTGATAATACAAAGAATGTGACATTGTGTTTTTAAATGTTAAATTTTAGACTGGGTTCAGTGTGGCAGCAACGTTAAGAGTATACACCTGATGATGGCCGATAGAGGCCGAAACATGTAGTGTAGAAAGAACAAGATCAAAGACATATAATATATATTGTTTGCACTTGGGACGGAGTTTGTATCATTTATCGTGTAGAGTGCAACAGGATGCTTAAATATAATATTGTCAACCCGTTATGCTTTAACTAGGGGAATTTCTCAAAACATAGTGCTCGTCGATTATGCTGTCACAAGTGATGACCGAAAGAAGGCATACAGAAAAGAAATCTGTTCCATTTCTTAGGAATGTTTGTACGTCACACTCTGAAATGTGATGGGGCAGGCACGACACGCTATTTCACAGTAGGAACACAAAATGAGCGTCTTTAGTGAGAAGTACGAATTTGTTAGGTTTACTTAACAATTCAATTTCAATTCATGACATTCGCACTGATCACAGACCACTGCTATATTATTATTATTATTATTATTATTATTATTATTATTATTATTATTATTATTATCATCATCATCATCATCAGACCGCCTCTCTGGTGTAATGGTCAGGGTTCCTGGTTACAGATCCTGGGTTCGATTCCCGGCGCTACCAGATTTTTTTGAGGAGTACTGGGCCTGGAACGGGGTCCACTCAGTCTCGTGATGATACGTGATGAGCTACTTGAATGGAAAAGTAGGGGCTCCGGTCTAGAAAACCGAAATTAATGGCCGTGGGGATCCGTTGCGCTGACCACGCGACACCATCTATCTGCAAAAGTTGGCACTAACTTCGCCGACAAGCGGCGGTCGCTCGGTCGGTATACTTCGCTGGCGGACTACAGGCCACGGAGTTAGTTTTGATGATGATGATTATCATCATCATCATTCCCCCATTTTGCATTATAGCGTGACAGTAATCTGAGAGTTCGGTGTGTGCGCATATATATTTAGACCACTACCAAGAAGTAGACAGGAAACTATGCTAATACTACAAAAACCAAGCCGTGGGGAAGATGAAACCCGAATTTTCTCAAGCGGAGCCCCGCATTCAGTCTTGTCTATTCAGCCTCTCCTCCACGGAGGACAGGCCCCACCATACTCTGAATGAAACCATGCAATCCATTTGTTAACGACGAGCAATTTTCTTCTTCAGCGGGCCACAAGATTATTTTAAGGAAGGAAACAATTCGTCGACATGTTCATAAAAACCGCCATGGGTCCTTAGCTTTAGTCAGTTCAATCCAATCTACATTTTCACATTTTATTTCCCTAAATCCATTTTAATATTATCATCGCACCTGCCGAGAACAGGTTACTGGCAAGAAGAAGGTAGTGAGGATGGTCTCTTTGGAATTTTCGACCAGAATTTTGTATTAATTTCTCCTCTTCATGTCTACCTCAGCCCTTTTCAATTAACCACTGTAATAACATCAACATGCTTAACATTCTCCGTGAAGAAGCCGGATATTTATGCGCAATCGCCAATTTCAGCGAAGGAACTGACGGGTACCGGATGTTGCGTCGCTTGAGCAGTGACCAACTGCGTTCAGCTTCTACCCCGTTTTCACTGTCGCCAACCGTACGACAAATACTTACCCACGCAAAGTTGTAATAGTAAGTTTATTGGTAAACAGATACGTTGGTTGTTTACCGACATAAAGGTAAAGAAAGGTAAAGTTATCCCTGTGCTTACCCAATTCAGCATTACGCCATGAAGGCGTATAGGGGGGTAGATGTAGACCTGCCTTTTCTCGACCTCGGAACTAGCTGTAGCTGAGTGGTCACTTTCACGCCTAGGCCGCTTTACCCCCCGGGGAAAGAGGCCGCGGTACCCATTGGATAGGAGGTTGGGTGGACCCCAGAGCCTGTCTGGACTACTTGGTGAAGAGAAAATTCTTGACCTTACCGGGACTCGAACTCCGACCCGTCAGTCGTCCAGCCCGTAGCCAGTCGCTATACCGACTGAGCTATCCGATATTTACCGACACTCTGTTGAAAATTTAAACGAATTCGGCTGTTTATGTTGCGGTTTAGTGCACGCGAGGAGCCAGAATATTAGATTTTCGAGACACGTGATCGCATCTTATAAAAGGAGAAGGAATTCAGTTTCTGAAACTGAGAGCTCCGTAAATCTATATAAATAATCTATATAAATAAAAATGTAAATGTTCGTTTGTCTCTGATCGAAGTTCTCCGAAAGTTCTTCACCGATTGCTTTGAAATTTTGACACAACGTTGCATTCGAATACGCGCGTTGTTTATGTACCTATTATATAGATGTCACACCTGTGACAGGTAAAAACAGGTAAAAACATGTCACATGTTACGAATCCAGCAGTCGTTTCCATAGTAACGCTAGAACAGTTGCATAGGATAAGAGGTTCCGTTGCGTAACAACGGATGAAACCGGAAAGTATACTTCCATGGAAACGCAATAACAGTGGGCCGTTGCATAGGAATTGCCGAAACAACAAACGCGTTTCCCCGGAGATGAGAGGATAAGAGGTTCCGTTGCGTAACAACGGATGAAACCAAACACTTCTACA